>NC_135365.1:17995000-18295000 GCF_051622035.1 Arctopsyche grandis | reverse complement strand
GCCACCCCACCACCTTCGTCACCTCAGAGCATACCAGCAAACGAAGATCACCAGGTATAATGAAGAATATTACACTAATACGTTTGTCACAGTATCATATCCTAAATAAATTATGTTCATTTTGACCGTTATCATTGTTCGGCGGGATGTTTACTTATGGTATGAGGATGCTTATTCCTAGGGTGAAGGTAATTCACTAGCATCAGCAGCTACTTTAGCTCTCAGAAGACATTTAGCGTCGGTTCTGCCGCAAAGAAAAATTTTCAGAGCGCTCGGAAAACCTTTCCGTCGCAAGTCGGCTCCATGCAGTCCCGTACCTTCGATCCGATTGCGCACACACAGGGGTGGCAGTGAGGGTCCCTCCAGTCTTACAGATCTCGCGGTAAAGCCAACTAAGCGCGTTATTATGAAGCGAAGGTTTCATACGACGTACAAATCTAACTTTCGCCGTGTGTGTAAAGTAAAAAGTAACATAGTTGGTGTTTTTAACCCGAGAGATTGTGAAATAACAGACGACGGTGTTGATAGCTTGTCCGTTAACAGTTGCGACTATGGAGATCCAAATTACAGTGTGGTGAGTGTGGCAAATAGTAATAGCATGACCAGCACTTACGACGATAGCAATCACACTTTCTTTCTCCGCACATATTTATTGCAATATTTTTAAACAACCTGCATGGTGATTTTCTTTTGATGTGTTTAATGCTTATTTGATTATTTTTATTTGCATGGTTTTAATATTTTTGACTGTTTTAATCATATGTGAGACTCGTTTGGATCACACAAGTAATTTGTTGACATATGCAATTTTATGGATCTTTTTTGTACAATTCAATAATATGCAAACAACAGAATACATTATTGTATTGTTACTTAGTAACTATTAAGGAGAAGATGAGTACTTATTGTTTGGTAGAATTTTATTTACAAATTTAAATTGATTTTTGAAATTGATTGATAACCAGGCCCGGCCCGAGGGTATATGGCGCCCCTAGGCAGATTGATTTCAGCTCTCCCCCCCCCCCCTTAAATTTTTAAACAGTAAATTTCATGAAAGTTCTTGAATTATTTTATTGAAGAAAAATATATTAAGACAAAAACGAAAAATTTTTATTCAAAATAAGCACGTTTTATATATAAAAATGTATAAAATAAAATAAAATACGGATAACTATGTATAAATTCGGTAATGAAGACATTAATTTATATCCAACAATGAATTGAAGAATTTTATAGTGACATTTCTTCTTTCGAATATGATTGGTTAAGATATTTAATTTCGTGAAGCAGATCCATCCCTAATATATATTTATATATATTCATACATATGCTTTAGCAGTATTTTATATAAAATACGATTCCAAATTACCATTTGTACCGACGACAGTTTGCTGTTTTACAAGTTTAATTCGTGAGTCGTTGTTATTAGACAGTCAACTTCCTGCGTTCCTCGTAAATTATAATATTTTACATGCTGTTTTACAAGTTTAATTCGTGAGTCGTTGTTATTAGACAGTCAACTTCCTGCGTTCCTCGTAAATTATAATATTTTACAATCAGTATTATTATTTCAAGTAGAAAAATGAAATTGAATATACATAGAATGTTTTATAAGTTCAAAGAAAGCCAAATTATTTATTTTTATTTTTTCCATTTAATAATAAAAAAATTAAAATGGGGCGCCACGCAGCGCCCCTTGTCTATGGTCCCATAGGCAAGTGCCTAGTCTGCTGCACCTTTGAGCCGGCCCTGTTGATAACTCATGATAAGAGTTACTGGATGCATAAAACTTGTTCTTCACAAACTACAGTATGCCATTCCAATAAAAGTAGTTTTACATATTTAGAGAAAAAAATAGTGGTTTATGCATATATTGAGATATTCACACTGTGGAGTACATATATTGAACGAATGTAACTAATGAACCGTGCAGAAGAATTGTTGTACTCTTAGAGCTGAAATACACTCGGACATTGATCGTTTAGTGAAATTACAACGCAAAACTGTCAATGAACGTTCCAGAATAGTACTTAGCTTGTTTAGAGTCCACGTAACGGATACAAGTAGCGTGTTTATCGGGATCTATTTTTGACGGCAGTGCCCGGTAAGAGTGGACCACGCTGAGCCCGTGTAGCAGAGCTATTTTGGCAATGGTCCCACAGCTCACAAGCGAAAATCGCGCACCTGGAGAGTCGGCTTTTACGCCGTATTGGAATCCAAGACGTCGGCCCGACGTCCGCTTGCAACTGCCAAAACTGCTTCCAGAGATACCCACGTTTTAGTAAATGTTTAACGTCGCTCGACTTTACCAAATATTTCAGTAGCTTTCAGCATCGGTGGTAATAATGTCGAAGACTTTGGTGTCACGATGTCGCCGTTCTAAATAATCATATTTACATACTCTCCTTGGCATGGAAGAGCCGTTGTACGGCAATAGCTCGTCGCCGCCTATTATAATACCGCGAAAGAAAAAGAAATTCAAAGATATCTATTATGAAGTGAATGTACGTATCTGATGTAGAATTGTTTGATTGTACGAATTGCTTGCCGTCCATCTAATCTCACTTGCATGACTGTTTAGAGATTATTATTAATATAAAATCAATTCATGTTAATTTGAACAGACACAACCGTTGACTAGACCTCTAGTGGACGAAGAATGGTTCCATGGAGTACTCCCAAGAGAGGAAGTTGTTAGACTATTGAGGGTCGATGGAGACTTCCTTGTACGAGAGACAACGAGGAACGACGAATGTCAAACTGTTCTTTCGGTTTGTTGGGGAGGTCACAAACATTTTATTGTCCAAACAACACCAGAGGTTTTTACATATTTCCTTTATAATGCTTACAATTGACTTAGTATATATAAAATATTAAATTATTCAAAAAATGATTTATATTTTATTAGGGTCACTATAGATTTGAAGGTCCGGCTTTTCCATCTGTAAGGGAATTGATTTTACATCAGCAAAATAGCGGATTGGCGGTGACGGGTCGCTCCGGTGCTATACTCAGGCGACCAGTACCGAGAGAACGATGGGAATTAAACAATGATGATGTTGTTCTTATGGAAAAAATTGGAAGAGTGAGTTAATAAATTTTGTCTGTTTGAAATACATATTAGCTTTTATGTACTTAATTTCAATTTATTTTATTAGGGAAATTTTGGCGATGTTTACAAAGCACAATTGAAAAGTTCAAAACAAGAAGTAGCCGTTAAAACATGTAGGATGACGTTGCCTGATGAGCAGAAGAAGACGTTCCTGCAAGAAGGGCGTATTCTCAAACAATACGACCATCCAAACATAGTCAGACTTATAGGAATATGTGTACAGAAACAACCGATCATGATAGTCATGGAATTAGTGACCGGTTTGTAAATTTTTATATTCCATTGTGGTTCTATTCTATTGGAATGATCTTTTAAATTGGTTTAATTTTGTGTTGATTATCAGGTGGTTCTTTACTGACGTTTTTAAGAAATCGCGCTTCCTCATTGACTCTAAAGCAATTGTTAGGTATGTGTCTCGATGCAGCGGCTGGTATGCGATATTTAGAGAGTAAAAATTGTATACATAGAGATCTAGCAGCAAGAAATTGTTTAGTAGGCAAGTATTTCCTATATTGAAACATTATGTATGTTTTCATACGTGTTTTAATATCTGTCATGTGTATATTTTATAGGAAAAGATCATATAGTAAAAATTTCCGACTTTGGAATGTCACGTGAAGAGGAGGAATACATTGTTTCTGGTGGAATGAAACAAATTCCAATTAAATGGACAGCACCAGAAGCACTTAATTTTGGTACATATTGTAGAACTATTATTATATTACATTACATAAACATTTTGATAGTCTGTATTAGCATAAACAATAACTTTTTCATGTGGAAAATTTATAATTTAAAATATTTATTTTTAGGAAAATATACTTCATTGTGTGACGTCTGGAGTTATGGTATTTTAATGTGGGAAATATTTGCCAAAGGAGATACTCCATATTCTGGATTTAGCAATTCAAAAGCAAGAGAAAAAATTGACACTGGTAAATATCGATCATTCAAAATTTTCGTTTTATATAAACATATTATCTAAATATTTCTCTAATATACATTATATTATTTTAGGCTATCGTATGCCCTCGCCAGAGCAGTGTCCCGAAGAAATGTACCAATTAATGCTGAAATGTTGGGAGTATGATCCGGAAGTAAGACCACACTTCCAACAGATTTATACTACTGTAGATGGCATATTTTCTGATATGAGATAATTTTATGGGAATATATGTACCTACTTAATAATTCAAACAATGTGATAAATTGACATGTGATTGTTAAATTTGTAATGATGTTTTTATAAAAACGAAATTTGTTCATCATAATGAAATTACAATATTAAGTATGTATTATAATAATAATAATATGTATGTAATGCGTGTAGTGCTAAATAATTCGTTTACATAGTTTATGGTAATTTCCTTTAACCTCGTTTTATTTTTCCAACCCTTTTGATCCAATTGTGTATGTATATCAATTTTAGCGACGTAATTTGTGCCAATTTTTCGTAAAATTTTTGTTACAAATTTAGATATATAAAAAATATTTAATAAAATGTAATTTAACATTCTATTTTATTAGTCATTTATGTGCCTTTAATCTTGTTTAAGAATTATGTTCTCTTTCATTTTACATATGAACTATTTTTGTAGTTTGCATGCGTTATGTTTACCAGTTAATAATTTTATACTATTTTAATTTGAACGACTTTAATTATGAATGCAATTATTTTAACAATTTAACATAATTATTGATATTCAAATAGCTTTAAGTGTAAATATTTAGAATGTGTTTGTGTTATATCCAAATAATATTGTATATAATATATGTACATTTAAGCAATGGTTGTTGCTTCTGTTATAAAAAAACAATACATATTTTACGCAATTTTTTACTTCTGTATATACTGTATTTTAATCTGTCAAGTGAGAATTTATAGTTTAAACAAATAAATATATCTTGTCATATGTTATATCGTTTTATTATAAAATTTGATAATACAAAAGTATTATAAATACAATTTTATGAGCTCATCACTCACAGCCGACGGTGTGAATATGCCAATATCAGTGAATAATAAAGTTATGTACGATGGTGGAGTATAATCAACTAAAGGATGTTCTTTAGACAAATCGTTTTTTAATTTACTAGATAAGAATTTAAATTCGTTCGGAAGATCTCTCTGATTTAAAGGATATGTTCTCGTGAATTTAATACATTCTGTCAGAATGTAAACAGGTTTCTTCAGTTCTTTTGCACACATCGCTAAGGTATATGTACCGATCTGTAAGTAAACAAACCAATATATAAAATACTTCACTGTAAACATTTGAAATATTTTTAAAGTGCATATAAATGTATAAATAACCTTGTTTATAATACCGCCACTCTCCACTACACCTTCAGCACCCAGCATTACAATATCTACCTGTTCCATCATATATCCTATAGATGAATCTAAAATTAGTTTGCAGTCGATGCCATTTTCTACCAGTCTTCTATACATATTTTCCCTGTAAAAATAAATTAGATTAAAGCTCCGAAGGCAATATAACAAATTTTACGAAAATATAATTATACCCAGAATTATCAGGCGATGACATTGTGACGAATACTTGAAAGCGTTTAGTTTTAGCTGCTTCAATAAGTGTTTGCAAAACAACTCTGGATTTTGAATGAGTTAATATCCGCTGAAATAAAATGAAAATTTTAATAATACGATAAAAAGTTTAAAAATTTGACTTATATAATAAAATACGAACACAGCCATCTGCAACAAAACTACACGCTTGTTCTACGATGATTCCCCTTGCTTTTGTGAGTCGCTGTAAGAAATAATGACCTCTCGTTTCCATTGTTTTTTTGAAATCTTTGTCATTCTGAAAAATGAATACGAAATGATAATGAAAAAATGTATGCAGATTACATCATTAAAAATTGAGCAAAAAATTAGTGTGTACTCCTATATTGTCCAGTTGTCCGAGAGTGATGAACCGTTGAAAGAGATTACATGCCGAAGATATGGCAGTGATAGGTTGATCACAATTTTTCATGATCAGTATTGCTTCTCCAAAAGCAGAATCTAATTCTTGAACGGTTGTCGCTGAAATATAAAGTTAATTTGTTAATTTGACACTGTAACAGTACAATTTATGAAGGCTCCTGTATTTCTATAAATATTTACCGTTGTGTTTCTTTAAAACCTCCAATAATGTCATTATGGCGGCGACAGCAACTGAGAGATCTTCATTTTGTTTCAGTACACCCTGAAAATACTTTCGTATGGCTGCAATAAAAACATATGTCACACATATTGAGGTTATGGATTTTGCCCAGCATCAGAAAACAATTTTATATTTGTAAAAATAGAAATAACCTTCTTTATCCATTTTAGGATCCTCTTTTTAAATAAATATAAATAGAATATAAACTTCAAACACGAGAACAAAATGAGTAACTAAATCTGACAGTGACAGCTCGGCGACAGTGTGGCCATTTTTGGCCATAATAATCGTAAAAGCAAATTTCGAAATAAAACTGATTGCATTTACTGTGATCGAATATTTCATTAAATAAATATCTTATTAACCTAAATAAAATGTATGTTTTTTCATAACATAACATACATGCATTCAAATAACAAAAGTTAAATATTATAAAGGTTGCGGCTATTTGCAGGTACTATATCTGCAAATTATTGGCTATTTGCAGGTACTATATCTGCGAGAGGCGCAAAACCTTCTGCGCATGCGTGTGAACTGTCACTGTCAGCGTGTTTACTGTTAAAATTTTGTTTTAAACCTCTTAAAATTTACTTCGAACTCGTAAAGTGACGTAGAGTAAAAAATATAATCCAAATTAGTTAATATTATTAATTGTTAGAAAATTATTATCATATACAACGTATAATACCTATGTATATACAAGTACAAGCCGCGAACTAGCTAAATGATATAAATCTATTATAATAAAGTGCGAAATTTATTTGCCTCATGTATAATGAACGATTGATTAGACAAGTCTAGCATACATTAAATGTGAGAAATTATAATCGGATTATAAGTTCACGCGCATGCGCAGAAGGCTTTGCGCCTGTCGCAGATATAGTACCTGCAAATAGCCAAAAATTCGTAGATATAGTACCTGCAAATAGCCACAACCTATTATAAAACGTTGAGCTTTCATGTACATATATATGTACATAGTAATAATAAGTGGTCGTCTATAAATAACATTAAACAATAAAGGGAGGAAGGCGATTTGACATAATGTGATAATACAAAGTTATTTGTAAATGAAAAGCACCAAACTGAAATCTATCGCAATCACAATCACGGTGTTTTTTTATGGTTATGAGGTGGTAGTTAAAAAAGTGTCGTAAGTTAGCGGATTTAAGATTTTGAGACGTAATATGATAATGGACATAAAATATATGAAATCGTGTGATTTCAACGCTAGTTTATGAAGTGTTATGTTATGTTATATTTAAAGAACCATTATAAATATAGAACCACCACTATATCTATGTACTTAGATAAATGGAAAATGCCTGAAGAAAAAAATCTTCGATCAACGTGTTTTGTCAGTGATGACGTTTGGATGTGAAACTTGGACATTGGACGCCAAGTTGTTACACAAATTCCAATGGACTCAAAGACGTATAGAACGTTGTATGCTTGGCATAACGAGGAAAGACGGGAAATGGAATACGTTCGTGCAGTGCCGGTTTTTGGGGGGGCTGGGTCGGGCAGGGCCCGAGGGCACCAAATAAGTTAGGGCGCCGCACGATGTGCCAAAGGCACTTTAAAATTTAAAATTAGAGCGCCAAAAGCCATTCAAAATTTTAGATTAGAGCGCCAAAGGCGAAAGTTTTTTCTAAGGGTGTTTAGAAAAAATTGCCCGGGGGCGCCATCGGGTGTAAGGCCTGCACTGTGTGCGTGAGTAGTATGACAAAGGTTGTGGATATAATGGAAAGAGTGAAGAGATTGAAATGGCAATGGGCGGGCCACGTGGCTAGAAGAATGGACGAAAGTTGGACAAAAGAAATGCTAGAATGGTACCTGAGAGAATGCAAAAGGGTAAAAGGAAGACCGCAGGGAAGATGGGTAGACGAAATTAGAAAAATGTGTGGAGTGAGATGGAAGCGAGTTGCACCAAACAGAGACGAGTGAAAGCGTGTTGGAGAGGCCTTCATCCATGGGTGGGTGGCGAATGGCCGTAGATTATGATGATGATGAAATGAAATATGCTGAATATAAATATAAAATATATATACATATGTAGAGTGATAAATTTTTTACTCGATAAATTATGTTATTTATATAATAATGTTAATTTTGAACTAAAAACTAAAAAAAAATTATTGCATTCCATGTGTTTTAGATATTTGCATATTTGATTTATTAATTGGATCATAAAATAAATCAAATTCAATAACTGTGCCTATTTATCAATAGGTGAATATACGTTTAGAAATATTTATGATACAATAGTTGCGATATGTTTCATTGTTAGGTTATTGACATACCGATCGATATACGACTACATAGAACTGTAAATTAGTTCAGTCACTTCCTTTGGAACAATTCATCGCGTGTTGGCTCGTAAAATAAAATGTGTCTCGATTTTGGTACAAGTAAAATTCAATTTTATTCACTATATAAATAAAACAGTTAATAAACATCGCATTGCAATGAAACTCGAAATATTTTCAGGGGATTGTTGTGAAGAGAGTGAAAGAAATTTCGTATGACGTTTTTAAAGCACCCTTGAAATTGAATTAGTGAATGATGATGATTGGTTTCAATGGTTTAGTGGTGATGGTTTCACTCTCACTTGTTCCACTTTAGTGGCAACCACTATTCTTTAACAGTGCTATGCCGCCAATTGGCAAAAGAACACCGGTCGACTCACCTGTACAATAAAATTAATCATTCAAATCATTATATTATTAAAAAATACAGTTCAAATGCTTACAATAACAAGATTAATGGACGATTTATAAGTTTTGAAAATAATTCGAGTGAAATTTTCGGTTAATAATAAATATTTTAAGTATTAAATCTTGTTTGCGAAATGGGAAACAGCGCATCGATGACTTTGAAAAATCATGCAGATAAGTATGTGCTTTTTTTATTTATTTTAAACTGTTTCAGATTATATTGCATATTGGTTCATTTACTACATATAAACATTGAATATATTTATTTATTCAACTTAAATATTGCATGTTTATTAATAATGCTATCTATCAGTGTATTTCTGTGGGTAGTTTATAACTAATTAATTTTTATTTTTATTCAATTGGTGAAAATATTAATTTTGAGTAAATGTTCTATTATATTATGTATATACGTAATCATTTCAGCATATCTGCATAGAAAACATGTCCCCATTTTGAGGCTTTATTGTGTAATTTATGCCCATTAGGAGACAATTTCCCTCCTAAATGTTCAACGAATCGTCAACTTCACATAATTACGATTGACACACGTTTTTGCAATTATCTAGTAAAATCATGGTAAAAAATCGAATCTCTCAGCGGATATTAAACGGTTGAATGCAAAACATCAAGGATCACACCATAGAAGGTCGATTACAATAAATTGAAAATAAAACTTTATAAAAAGTATTTAATCATTTTTTTACTTACATACTTCCTTTACAAGATTGCAATCAAGTATTGAATAATATGGTTTTACTATTTTACAACTCTATGCACTTTAAGTGTAGCGATTGTTATTCTTTTACCATTACATAAGTAAGTGTCAATTAAACACCATAGCTCTTAATAAATGCCGTATAAATCGCTTAAATAAGATGTTTTCTTTATGGAAATTTTCCCGCCGAGAAAAGTTACGCTTGTTTACGATTGCGTAACATACGAATATAAGTGAAATCCACTGTCATGGTTTGATGACGATTAACTGCTTTTAAGTGGCAATTACGCATACACATTTTCGATAAAAAATCTATTATTTAAAAAGTATAAAGTTTTTCTCTTAAAGTCATAGAAAATTTCATGCGAAAACATGTTTAATACGTTTAAATATTTAACCAGAGCTGCTGGTTGGTTTTGGGAAAAAAATCCGAGTGGAAAAGGTTAAGTAAAATAGCACAAAACTTCCTATAGGTATATGTATATATTTTTTTACTTTCAATTAACTATTGAAAGCGTTCCACGAAGGTGTTGAAATAACCTGTAACGAAGTTCTAATTTGTAATATCCGGCGAATTTTCAATTGTATTAACGTCCGAACTACACCAGTACTAATTGAAAATAGATAATTAATGATTTATTTTACGTAGTAACATTTCAAAAGTGTAAAATGGCAAGAGTTCTTCATAGCACTGGCTCTTCACAATTTCGGTTCAATAGGCAATGAAAAATTGGTGCTAAGAAAGACCTAGTTTTCAAACGAGAACACACTCAAAAGTGCGGCACGGGACGCGTCAGTAGACTCCAGCTGTGAGACACGTATCTTCATGTCATTATTAATTGGTACGATCTTACTATTTCGACAAGTTTCTCCTACGTTTATTCAAATATGGGAATCAACATTATCGATCACTGTCAAAGCCATGTAAATATCAAACCAGCAGAATAGACTAGTGGTTAGCATCAGTGGCGGCTCGTCCATATGGGCTGCAGCCCCCCAGTACAGTACAAATACATGCTATTTTTGTCGTTTACATAGGCTGCGGGCTGCAGACCTCCCAGTATAATACATATGCATGCAATTTTTGTTTTCATTTGATCACCGGTTTGGTTAACGAGCTACTACAGCCTGATTTATCTCTGCAGCCCCACCACAATGAATTTTCACGAGCCGCTACTGGTTAGCATATAATGCTTTGAACAGAGTGGTCACAGGTTCAAATCCCATTGGTTTCTGCTGGCCAGACCTTGGATTTGTGAGTCCAGGTTGATCGTTTCCTATCAGAGTTTGTCAATTTATTTGATTTTAATTGAAACGGTTCCGGCAAATTGGCAACCTTACCCATTTTCTCGCAAAATCTTGAATTTCGCTGAATTGTATAAAATGCTGCAAATTTACAAATTTGAATTTACCGAATGTCGTTGTATTACATACATACATATATATACAAATATACCAGGAAGGCTTAACAGGTAAACCCCAAATGCGCCTTCCTGGTCCACATAATTATTACATAGATACATGTAAATCTAAACAATATCTGACATCTATGGTCAGATATTACAAACATCGTATTAATACGATAAATAACGATGAATAACTTCCATGTAACAATACGAATTTTAAATTTGATAAACAACCACAGAGACATCTATGGTGAGCAATATGGCGAAACCTAAGATATAACAATAACTAAATGTTCGCAACAGAAAATTGGGAAGGAAACGCCAATTTTACAGGAATCGTTTCAATGAAAATCAGAAAAATTGGCAAATTCTGATAAGAAACGATCGACCTCGACAAACCAAGGTCTGGCCAACAGCGAGACTTAGCGGGAATCGAACTCGTAACATCAAGTACGAAATAATTCAACATTCACCACTAGACCACGCTGCTGGTTAATTGTCTAAAATGTCGCAAATTTACAAATTTGACCTTAGATGTCTGTGTGGATATTAATTGATATGTATTTATGTACTTTGTATAGGTACAGTACTAATAATATTTGTATCAAATGTACAATGTTTTTGGCCAGGAAAGCGCATTGGGTTTACCTGTTAGGCCTTACTGGTATAAATTAAAAAAAAATACAAGGGTAAAACATCACTGAAATTACTCCAGTTTTGTGAAGGGACGCGACGGCACATATTTGGCCTAACAGTGCTTTTTAGCACATGCAAAACTATCCGAGAAACTTTTTTTCTGTTCATATTGAGAATTTTAGTACATAGCAATCTAAATGGATATAAATGTGCACCGTCAAAGATTTGCTATGTGATCAATTTAGTATTTAGCTTAAGGTAAACATGTGCCCTTCAAACGGAGGAAACGCACTTAAAGTGTATTAATAACACCACTAATACATATTGCAACAAATTAGTTTTTTCTTAGCTGGTAATAAATTATATAATTATATCAGTCATACTCTCCGGTCGGGGTTTCTATAGAATCTTTGCAAGGCGTAATTTTTTAAATATAAAGATTTATGCACACAAGCGTGAATGTGTATACCTATTTGTGACCTCTATTTATAGTTCAGGTTGTCGAGAAAACGAATATATCCCTAGGCTACGTACATTTGTCATTGTCCTAGATAATTTTCAAAAAGAATCACTTACGATCTTAATAACTTCACGATTTTTCATTGCAATGTACATATTTGTGCGCTTACGTTAAAATACGTGTAACGTGATTTTGTTGCATAATTAGAAACATGCTTATTTTTTTCCACGAATTCAATTTAAACTTGATCTCGCATGTTCGTGGTTAAATCGATCGATCGATAAAGCTGTGAAAATCATATTCGTTTTAGAATAATTTTGCTGAATTGACTTAGACCAATGTCGATATGTCAATGACGTTCGACTTTACTTTTATACGTGCATAATTACTAATTACGTGACTATGCTCACCATATTATATATTATTATTGAAACGAGAATTTCAATGTGTTCATAAAAACGTATCTACGTTTAAATAAAACAATTTTTATAACGGAATCATAAAACGAAATAGGTATTATTACGCTGCAAATAGTACTTTGAAAGGCCTCATATTTAGTAGTGGAACTTCTTATTATTTTTATGGAGTTTATTTTAAAAAACAAAAGAAAATTTTTTTCCATATTAAAATGTGTTTATAATGGATGGATTTTTACAAGTAGGAATAAAAACTGCTAATTACGATACAAAATTTGCGTGAATTTTTCATGAATGCATATTTTTACTGTCGTTTGTTAAATAGCAATAGCATTAAAGACATCAAATAATATTTTAAATAACGAGAGCTGTCATCGTATCGAGATTTTATGAATTTCTAAACGTGTATTACGATTATATTTCACTAGAGGACACAATTACGAGAGCTGTACACCAGCGCCTTGTCCATACAAACGTATTACAATTATCGCTTCCTCAATAATGGCACTAGAGAAATTATTTTTTAATATGCTATGGATATCCACCATAGGCATGTTTCTATGGTTTTATTTTTTTGATTAGTTATTTTTTATATGAGTTAGGAGCCGCCAAACATCTATAAAATCGCCTCTTTTTTACACCCACGAAAAGAGTCCAGCGTGTTTATTTAACGGTTGATTTTTAAAAAAATACGACCACATAAACATAGAAAATATCTTTCTCATACCGATGATGAACTTTTTTTTAAATTGGTCTAGTTTCGGAGGAGAAAACTGGAGAATACGAAACCTCGATTTTGTCGATTTAAAATAGATATTATCTGGTCGAGGCGCAACTGTCGCATTCACTCAATATATATATCAAAGAAAGGAACGGCAAAAAAATTAACGTTTCGGGTATCCAGCCCTCTTAAAATCTCTATCGTGGGCCAAACCTTGCAAAATGGCAAAGTTTCAAAGCGATCGGAAGAGTTTTACATAGAAGGTTTCTCCAGATCAATCGCAAAGTGAAACTAATGTAAACCTTGTAAAAATGTATTCACAGATGAATAAAAATGGATCACAATATAACAAAGGCCTATCCAAAATGTGATTCAATATGATTTTTCACTCTTTTACTAGCATTCAATAGGTTTTTAAGTACCGTCATTTGTAATGTAATCATTGTTAACGAGACATCTGTTGCTTCAAATCACGTGTCTGTAAAATGCAAAAAGGCAAATGTATGCATATTGATAGGGCATCGAAGCACGTTTCTTGGTGCATTGCTTGATTATTTTCAAGATCAGTAGTGTTGAAACATATGTAGAGACAGTGCGAAAATTTGTTCCGCAATAGTACATACATACATACATATGTACATACATATGTACATACATATACATACAGATGTATAAAATAGCCGGCTCGAACATGAAGACAATTTTGGGGGAAAACAAAAAGCGCACCGAAAATGGAATACAGGAATATGGGTTAGTTAATAACAAGATAAATATTTGTTGTTTTTCTGTTTTTATCATATTTTCGACGGATACGACCGCAGATTGTATGGAAGAAAAGGAAGATCGACGAACTTTATTTGTGGTTTCCTTTGGAAAATAAACTTTACGACAAAACAACTTCACATCAACAACAAATAAAACCACAAGTTATATTATGCGATTAAATTTTTGTGATATGTAAAAATATGTATTTATATACGTACATATGTATGTATATTAATATTTTAAAAATTCAATATAAACCTTTGATTTAATGGTGTAATTTCCAAAATTCAACTAATAATGACGCGATCGGGCTAGGGCCGGTAAGTGGTGATATCACATCCTAATTATAATGATATTAGATTTCATAATGTCTTATTTCACCTTTGATATCAAATGAAATTATGACTTCCGATTGACCGACTTTTACAAATATCATTGGAAATTATTATTGATTTACATACAGCATTAATAAATACGATTAGGCGTATCCTTACTTTATGACGCTGTAATAATAGGGAACATTATAATAAATTTTATTGCATAGAATTAATTATGACGTGTTACAAGTTTGCTAGTAACAATTTAATTAGGCATATATAATCCGATATGTTTTAAGTGTATAATGAAGTGATTCTGATAATATGGTTTATATTGCATTAGATGATAAAAAAAAATAATCCACATAGGAATTAGCGGCACATTTTTGAACTTTTCAAATACAAAGAAAGAGACGTTGATTGCGACAAATTGCATTCAAATTTTTATTTTATGATTGATATCTATTATAAAATTCACATTTGCATAATATGCGGTGACGAAATGAATTTATTAGATTTGATAAAATTGTTTGATTTGTCTTTGTATTTTCAGTGTTTCACGTGTTCTTATATTTTTATGATTTAAATACTAATTTTGTTTTGTATTATATTATGCTGAGTAAAAAAATATCACGATTTCAGCTAATGCATATTATCATTATTATGCATTGTTGAATTTTTTGCAAATTGAATAGTTATGTTTATATCATAACTTAGTCTGGAACAGTGAAGTATACATATGTACATATTTACAATAACATAAAATTTATACATACGAAAGTTTTCAAGGAAAACAATTTCATTTTCCTAATTTTGAAAAAATGATACTCATTTGTTTTACGGCAACTATGTAGATGAGTTTTGTGTAATGGAAATAATCCAAAAAGCTATCGAAATTTGTTGATACCTACAAAAATATTTGAATTTCAGACTCGGACCAAAATTCTTCATTGAACAAAATTTACAAAGCTACAACAATTTTAGGGTAAATGCAAAATATATCATAAAATAATGTTTTTGTTGCACTTACATATTACCTACTATATGTACCTATATATAATTATCTCGTTTACAAATACAATGTAAATGTAATATAAATATATTTCGGCATAAAATATCGAACTTTGAAAATGATCGCAATAAAGAAAATTCGATCATGAGATTTTTGTATCTGTGTTAATTCGATAATCCTATCAAACTGAAACCAAGTGTCAGTCCTTGAAATATTTATGGTTGTGTTATTTTTTTTAATTTTTAAGTCCACCGAATCCTCCCCTTAAAGGTCTCCTCTTTTTATTATTAGTTCAGTAATTCCCGCCCGTCAAAAATTATGATCTGATTTTGAACTATTTCTACTCTTCGTTAATGTAACATTGATGTAATGTAACATTAACGAACTCATTAAAATTTAGATCTAAATTTTGTGTCAGATCGAAGCGATGGCAGTTAGCTATCCATTCTCGACTTTCTACCAACTTTTTTCAATTAACCAAATCAATTAATCAATGGTAAAGGCTATTTTTTCCCTCTCATCTCGTATAAACTTAATATGACAGGCTTTTATACTTTCTCATATTTCATTTTTAATTCACTATTAGATTATTCTTTGAATTTGTTTATTTAAATTGATTGAGCTGAAACTTTTAAATATACATATATGTACATATAATTGGCACGACATTTTTTTTATTTCCTCTTCCTTACTTACGGATATGTTAATAATAGAAATATTACATAAATTAGCTACTTTTACTGTTTTATTATCTTTTGTAATGCTATCAGGCATGCAATGTATGCATGTTACATATTATTTTACTTTTATCGACATCATTGGCGTATCATCAACAGCCCAAAAATGTGGGTCTCCTCACATTTTCACAATAAAAAAAATTTAATTTTAATTTTATCTCATTAATTATTAAAAAATAAGAAAATTATTGTATTTGCTAGTGGATTTCCTTTTATTTCACCATTAGGAAAATGCTACTAATAGAGAAGCGTTATTTTTCACAAAACAGTGTAATATAAAGTGTAGTAAGCACTCATTAAGCAAAAGTAACCAATACAAAGAAATGGATCTGTGAATTTTCTTATACTATCCTCAATGTTCAAATTATGCGCCCGTTGATTTTCAACAGTCCTAGAACTACGCAATTCTAACGCTCATGAATAAGGATAGGCGCTCGGTTTCTATTTTTCAGGAAAGACTATTGTCAATTTCTATTGTCCTAAAAAGCTAGAGAGCAAAAAACTTCGTCACACGACAAAATCGTTTTCGAGCTAAGAAGAGGTTAGTAAAAAAAAAGTTCACAATAGAAATTGACAATGATGAACCCAATTTTTTGTCCAAATAGAAACCGACCGCCTATCCTTACTCATGAATCGCATATGAAATGATGCAATTGACTTTATTTGACGTAAAAAAAATTGACTCCATTACAGTTGTGCACTATTTTTACCCCCAGGGCTTTGGACCCTGATGCGGTGTCACTACCTTCGATCAAGGAAATAGCACCATTGATCGACATACATATGTACTATTTATGCTAATTTTTCATCCTTATGCTAATATGGATTGTGTATCGATAAACTACAGAAAGTGCAGAATAGAGCAATGCGTGCAATTTTGAATGTGAGGTAACGTAAGAATATTAGAAGTATGTTAAATGAATTGAAATGGTTGGATATTATAAATAGTCTTAAATTAAGCACTTTAAAATTTGTATATAAGCTAGATAAGAATCTATTACCCAAATATTTTAATAATCATATAGTTAAGAATAGAGATATACATAAGTATAAAACTAGAAAGCAAAAACTGCAGGAGGTGTTTTCCACAGGGGTGTTCAAATATACAATTCCCTTCCTGAGAGCATTAGAGGTGCTAGTAACATTGGTGCTTTCTTGAGGCATGTTAATGGATACCTCTGTGGAAGATGACGTAAATATATATGTAACTTTAATAAAATGCTATGTTTGGAATTATATTATATTATTTAAGGTTACTGGTTATAGTTTTGTTAATTTTGTTAATAACTACGTTATATTATAGTTGTTAGTTTAATTTTAAAATTGTTAATTGTAAATAATTCATTAGCAATTTGCTATTTGATAATAATAAATAAATAATATGTATGACCATCTAAAAACAGTATTTATAGTACACAGTCAGTTTCAATTGGGTATCCCAATATTCGTCGACTTCAACTATTCGAGAGCTACTCGAATAATCGAATATATTCGAAAATTTTAAAAAAAAGGTAATTACATATGTACTGAGCATAAATTACATTTTATTTATATATGTAATATATTACAGTAAATAAAACATAATTTTAAGAAAATTAAAAAAAAACATATGAAATACACACAAAAAATATAAGATAAACATTTATAAACTCCTGCTGTTATTAAATATGCACTATTTTGGCTTAATTCTTTGATTGCGGTTTCAACCTGAGTAAGAACATCAATTAAAAATTTCAAAATATCAATTTCATTCTTAGAAACAGCATTGAAATTATGTTCTTTTAGTGCTATGCTTACACTTTCGAAAACTTAAATAAATCGTCTTATCATATATTATTGTTGCCATTGAATTCCACCTCGTTTTTACATCCATTAATAATTTCATTTTTTTTTTCTTTTTTCATTATGGTTTCTTCTAAAAATGTATATTTCGCCGGTGACTTCTTAAAAAATTCGTATTATTTTCCTAAAATTTCTTAGAGATTATTATCGATCGAAAAGTGATTTCTTTCAAACATTTCTGTACATAATGAATAAAAATCCATTTCTTCACATGTAGACAATTCACTATCTTCATTTTCATCAAAATTATCCCCATTACACATTTCATTTCCTTCGTAATCGTCGGCTTCTTCGTCATCACTCTTTTCATACTGATTTTGTGTATTTATTTTATAAAAAAATATATACACGAATATTTCATCAAATATGAATGGCTGAAAAATCAGACGAATAATTCGAATATTAGATTGGGATCTCTAGTTCCAATGCGTCAAATTTCAGAAAGTCGACACGACTCAACCTGAAACCGAAAAGAAAAAAAAGCCCCGTGTAAAAGGGGAAGGCGTATTCGCAATGAACCGTAACGTTGGTACGCTGGTCTGTTACAGGGGAGGCTGTGCAGGGGGTGCGAAGTGCGCGGCGGGAGGAGCGGGGCCGCAGTACATAAGGAGCGGAGACGGCGAGGGCGCGGCTAGTGTCGCCTCGGCCACCATGCAGAGAGACCGACTAGGAGCGTGGGGCGCGGGAGATGGCGTCAGTGGTGCCACCACCAAGACGGGCCTCGACCACCTCAAGGACCCTTCGCTCAACAAGGTTTGCCCATTCCCTCCCACTCCCACTCCCACTCCCACTCCCCATCTCCATCCCCAACGACAGAACGCTGTAAAACACGCTCATGACGCAATCGCGCGATTACCTCACTCCACATTACCTACGGGGGCTCTTTTTCACCGCTCGATAAATCGCGCACTCGTCACTGATTTTCCCGGCTCGCTCGCTGAAAACAAATGAGTCGCGCCTTTTAGAATTTCAAATTTTCGAGCGGTTACGATTTGTTTTCGTTTACGCGGATTTTCTTTCGGTTACTTTGAAAGTTTGATTGCGGCGCGAAATACATAGATACTATTGTGTGTGTCGTTCAAAATGTCAGCTTATCTATATGTTTTTTGTCTCTTGGGTATTTTTGAGTGCTGTTTACGATGATGTTGTGCAATTTAATCAGCGGTCAGAATCATTTCAGATTCTTGTTAACGCCTATCTATCGCCTTTGCACTTGAGGGGTTTCATTTTCATCTTCTACATACATACCTACAATACAATTTTGATTGGTTGTTTTGATTTTTTGCTCTATATTTGTTTCGTTTTGAAGAAATTTTTCCAATAAGATATGAGATAAATTTCTTTTCTTATTGGAAACGCGGATTAATTGGTTTATTTTGATTTGTTGCTCTATATTTGTGTAGTTAGAAAGAAATTTTAATAAAATTTTCCAATAAGATATAAGATGATTTTCTTTTCTTATTGGAAACGTGGATTAATTGGTTGTTTTGATTTGTTGCTCTATATTTGTTTCGTTAGAAAGAAAATTGAAGAAAATTTTCCAATAAGATATAAGATGATTTTCTTTTCTTATTGGAAACGTGGATTAATTGGTTGTTTTGATTTGTTGCTCTATATATTTTTCGTTGGAAAGAAAATTGAAGAAAATTTTGCAATAAAATATAAGATAATTTTCAAATTAAATATAAGATAATTTTCCAATAAAATATAAGATAATTTTCTTTTCTAATTGGAAACGTGGATTAATTGGTTGTTTTGATTTGTTGCTCTATATTTGTTTCGTTAGAAAGAAAATTTTCCAATAAAATATAAGATAATTTTCTTTTCTTATTGGAAACGTGTTTGTATTAGGGATTCCAAATATCCGAATATGTACATACATATATTGAAATATTGAATATCTTTAAATTATTTAGATGAAGTTTTAGAATTTAATATTATTTTATTATTATTGAAATATTAAAAATGATTAATATTATTTTAGAATACGTACCGGTACTTCAAATATAACTAAATGTGCTTTAGATTGAAAATAAAAATAAATTCGTATAAAAAGTATTCGAATATTCGAATTTTGAACCCCTAGTTTATATGTATTTCTATACATATTACATTGCATTGTTTTTTCTTCGAATAAAAATAGTTTTTTTTTTTCAGTTTTAAATTTAAACGATTGCCAATATCAAGGCTTTATATTGTGAACTTCATTTCGTATATAGCTGCATTGTAGTAATTGTTGAATAGTCGAAGTAATTGGCATTGAAGTTGGAAAAATGATTAATTACACTGTTCGACAAATGACGACTTTTTTTTTGGTTCAGAGACGAGATATGACTTTTCTTGTAGATATATGCCCAGTGAACACGAATCTGGTAATAAAAAATGTTGATTGACTCGATATTCGGAGATATACATATATGTTTTTTAAATCGCGCGATTTTTTATATCTTGTTGTTGTTCGGTCGATGTCTCAAAATCTGTCAATTTCCTTTTCAAAATGAATATTGGAATCTATAGTCGGGTATTTTATCTATGTAAAATGTACCATATTTTATCTATGTAAAATTTACCATATAAAATGTACCAAAGAATGCTTTTCGTACTTGCTGGTTACGTGCAGTCGACGGTTAGACCTTCAGTCGTTTTTCCTGAGCGACTATACTTTACATAAACCAGATTAATAATTTTTTCCATGTACATACGTATATTAAAGTACATCGAAAAATAAGAATTGTAGAATTTGGAAACAGCCAACGTTGGAAACGACGTTCAATACCATAGGGAAACCGTGAAAAAATAAGATTAAAATAAAAAATTCACTGCCGTCAGCCAATTGAAGTTCGTGAAAATCGTGATTTTTGTTTGCTTTAGTAGTTTTTTTTTATCCATCTTATTGAATAAGTTGGGTGATTTCACATTGAAATTTAATAAATCGTTAAATTATTATATTTTAACGACGTGTGAATAATGAACGATAATAATCTAGGTTTGTAATAAAGTATAATTTATGTATGTACATATACTTATATGTATACCTCTCCTTATCTATTATTTAGAGGCTTAAAAGGAAAATCTTTCGACATAATTATTATATTATTTATATTTTAAATTTGCCTCGTACAAAATATTTTTAATGTTTAATATTTTATGTGAATTGTCACAGAATGTAATAAGAATCTAAAAATACTTGTGGCAAATTTAACATTAAATTTCACCCGAATCTAAAACGACCTTTCGACTGCAAAAAAAAAAACTAAAACAGAAAAACCGCGACTGAACAATTTACCTGTGTTACCATGTCCAAATTCCCACACTAGATAAAAAATGAACACATTGTAAACGATATCATCATTTGCCTTTTTTACGTACTACTTTCGCATAATAATGACAGATAATTAGGTTGTCTTCTTAGTGCAATACAACTGTCAATTTTGAAATTCAATAGTTCCTCCACGTGTCATGCGGCTAGACATGCACCGATTGCACAATAATTGCATGTGCAATAATGCAGTGGCGGCTCGGTTTTATTTTTAGTCGGGTCTAGTTCTGAACTGCGCATTTATATGTAACAATTTCGATACTAGTCATTCTGCAAAAGTCACACGGCGAAAGCTACCTTTCCTATCCCAAGGACGGTTTAAATATTCATCATATCTACTCACTCTATCGCCGCTTTGTAGGTCAAATTAGTCTTGTCGTTGTTTCTAAACCGAATTATAATAATCAAACTTGACAGCTGTTTAATTCATGATTTATAATTTGTTTGCTATTATATGTCATAATTTACATATTTTTTAATCTTTTCATTAACACTTCATATATTTATGTAAATTGAGTGTTTTTTGAAATTGGAATTGATATATTATTCAAATATACGTCAATGCTATGCCAGTTTGGATTTGTCGAATTGTCAATTATGTATTCGATTTAGAGTTGACACTCATGCTTTCCCAAAACCGTATTATCGTTCCTATTCATATGTACATATGTATACGTATTGAAGTCATTGTGAAGGTCTCGTTCAATGCCATGTTCTACAATGTAAATTTTTGTAATAGTGCTTGATTAATTGGCCCAAAATAGCAAATGTGAGATTGTGTCATGTTCAATTACTCAATGATTTCGGAAACATACAATTTATCAATTGAAAAAAATTTGAAGTACTTAATATATTATTGATCTTTCGATTTAGTATGGATTGCGCTTTATTTGACAAAAATCAATCGGTTAAACGTAAATATTATATATCTTATCTCACATCTTAATCGTTTATTATTTTTAATTTTGTTATTGCACCTTTATCTTTCATTATCTTCTATGATATATGATGTATACTTACGTGTTGAATGCAGATAAAGAGTTCGTTTGATGTCTATTTTGGTTTTTTTTTTTCAACATCAATACGAGAATAGTTGGTGTCATTGTTGCGTCTTCACAAGACAGATGGGTCATACTTTTTCCGACAAATAGTATCTTTGAAAGGTCAAACGTTTTCCGGAAAAGTATATATGTACATATGTATGTATATCTGTACGGTGTCAAAGTCTCGTTTCCATATTTGCACTCGTTTGAGGAAAACTGTGAAGTGAGAGAGATGTTATTGATTTTCCTCAAAAAATATCGATAAAATCAAATGCGATATGTCAATAGACGATACCTATATATTACGATATTTTTAAAATTTTCTTTTATCTCTAATCATGTATCAGTATCGATCGTGATTGTTGCAATTAAATCGTGGTGTAATATCATGATCGTCACTTGATAACTGGTTGAACAGTTAGCGATGTTATTCCAGATTTTACTACATACATATAATATGTGTATTGCAATGCTAATTTTCAATTTGTTCCAAATTAAGCGTGAATTTATTACAAGCTCACAATATTATATTGAAATATAATATTGTGACATGTATAAAATAAACTACTCGTGCCTAATCACTACCGTATCGAACGGTTTATTATTATAGTGAAACTTTTTAGAGTATATGTATGTATGTATATCAGAATTCATATAGACAAGTTTTCGTCTCTGGGATAAATTTTAAAATACATAACTTGAGATTCACGATTGGGCAATCTTCCTATCAAGGCTTTTCTTCAAATCTTTTCTTTGTCTTGTATTCATCCGCAGAATTTTCCCTAGTCAACTTAAACGATTCTAACCCGAAATATTTTTATATTTCAATGTTTTCTTCTCACACATAAACCTTTCTCTTTAGAAATCTCATCTATTTAACCTGCACTCTTGATTTGAATTTCCAAAGTTGTTATATGTATGGTAAAATTAGTCTAAAGAGGCTATTAGTTTAGAAAAAGTCTATTTTTACATTCAAAAGTGTGGCACGGGTCACGTACGTAGACTCCATCGGATAGGGGAGGGGCGATATTTTAAAATCAACCCAGTTATTAAATACAATATTATTTACATGAAATGAGCTTGCATTCTAAAATAAGCCATAAAATAATATTATATATAAAACCGAAACGGCGTCTCTAATTCGTTTCTGATTGGCTGTCGTCAAAGTCGTTTCTGATTGGCTGTCGTCAAAGTCGTTTCTGATTGGCTGGATTGTTCAAAGACGTTTGTAATCGGTCGTTCATTCAATTTTTTTTTCGATTCAAATAAATTTAATAAAAAAACAAATGAACATTTTTTCCAGGATTTTAATTTCATTTCTATTTACCGAGCGAAGCCGGGTAGCACCACTAGTAAACAATAAAATTACTTTACTAATTAGAACTAAAGATAATTTTTACCGAATTTAAATTGAGTCGATTCTTCCTCTAGTAGGTAGCCTAATGGTAATAACTAGACTTAGGCGTTTGCTTGGTGCTTTTTGAATAACAATAGACCTCTCCATTAGTTAACAAAGCAAGACATTAAAAAAGCATGGTTGACAATAGCAATTGATAATAGTGAAGCTTTTTTTGTGCAAAAAGCATCGTCCCAACGCCGATATTTGGTAATAATACACTCAACAGTGTGGCACGGGACGCATAAGATGACTCCAGTGGCGAGAGGCGTACCTTCATGCCATTATTAATTCGCACGAACTTATTACTTCGATATGTTTTCCAACTATCCTTCAAATATGGGAATTACGATTGTCGATTTCTACAAGAATAAAATATCACGAAGCCTACGAAGGGACAGATATGCAGATTTGGCGTACCGAATTGCGTCCAGTGTTTTTTTGCATGTAAAAAAACATTTTGGTAACTAAAAAAACAAGTGCCGCGAACTTATCTATGTGTATAATACTATTGTGGCGCAGACAAAGAGTGGTACGCGACATTTTTTTAAAGGTTTTTTATTAATTTTGCACATGTAAAAAACGCCAGACGTAATTCGGAGAGTTTTTGGTGCTATTTTATCCTTTTATACATTTGAATAAATGTATGGGAATCTTTTCGAAATAATAAGGTCGTACAAATTAACAATTAAAAAATATACGCCCATTCACAGCTGGAACCTACCTAGGCATACCGTGCCGTTCGATTAGGTGTATCTGTGCCTTAAGTCTAGAAAAATGCAACCCAACAGAATTAAACATCTCTCATTTCTGAAACGTCACAGCTATCGATTCTCAATACATAATGGTAGAACTTGAAATTTTATCTGAGCTTTATTTTTTATCTTAATACAATGCTTGCTGTTTCTGTTATTTGTATATATATGTACATATTCTGAAGAGATAAAGAGACGGATAAAATTAGGATGGAGTGCATTTGGACGAATGAATGTTGTTTTTAAATAAAAAAAGTTAAAAAAATGACACTGTCGGAAGAAAAACATAATCGATTAATGCGTTTTGCCAGTGATGACGTATGGATGTGAAACTTGTACATTGAACGTAAAGATGCTAGACAAAATCCAATTCACTCAAAGAAGTATGGAACGCTGTATGCTCGGCATAATGAGGCAAGACGCGAAGCGGAACACGTGGGTGAGAATTATGACAAGGGTAGTGGACATTATGGTAAAGAGTAGAGGTAGGAAAGCCAAGGGGACGCTCATTGTTCCATTGTTGTAAATCCTTTGTAAAAAAGGTTCGGCAAACCTTTAACAATGCATTTACAATATTTGAACAATACGCGGCACCTTCTGGGTCCGGGCTTTAGTAAAGAGATTGAAATGGCAATGGGCGGGCCACGTGGCTAGAAGAATGGACGAAAGGTGGACAAAATAAGTGCTAGAATGGTACCCAAGAGAATGCAGAAGGGTAAAATGAAGACCGCAGAGTAGATGGGTGGACGAAATTCGGAAAATGTGTGGGGGTGAGATGGATGAGAGTTGTGCAAAACTGAGACGAGTGGAAGCGTGTTGGAGAGGCCTTCATCCAGCAGTGGATTGTGAACGGCTGTAGATGATGATATGTGTATGCAAGTTAAAACTCACAAGTTCACGGCTATCTCAAAGCTTCGCCTCAAAAGACAAACCCAAAATTTTCAAAATACCATAAAAAAGTCTTCGACTAAAACGAAAGGATCTTGATCACGAACAGTCCACGCTCCAAAACATGACCATGTTCAATTACACAGTTAAGCAACAATCACTGTCAATCTAAATCTATGCAAATCTATGTACGTAATGTAAAAAATACGCGAAGAAAAGTTCACAGTTGCGTCATTCGAACGAACTTGAACGATTGCGACCAATATTGGCACTGGACATAGGAAAGGGTGAGGAGCCATCAAAATTCTCAAGGGGGTATTTTTAACGACGTGTGACGTCACAGCGTCGATGCATCATTAAAAACATTAACATGCATATATGTATGTATACTTGGTGAACAGCTGATCATGACACCGAAGCACACTGACCTTGTGTCAATCAATTCACACACGGCTAACGGGTGATAACCCTTATCGTGCGCGCTTCCGGACAACCATTTCTGCGGTCACGTTCATGTATGTATATGTTTTATATACATACATATCTCTATTTCTTTCGAAGTTTGTTGCTGTAATTACATACATATAAGAATATTACCGCTGCATATTTTTATCGAACTAGTACTACTTGGATGATTTAACGTCACTGGGTGTTTAATAAAGGGCACTAAATGCTATTGTGTATCAATTTGGTCGAAAAATTGTTGGTCTGTCCGTCCTGTTGAAGCCCCAAATGACGAGAATGACTGGTCGGTTTTGATGCGGGATTGTATTGCAAATTTGGTACTTGTTTAGTAGTGCGGCTCTACGCTTCGCCCTCAAAAACCAATTACATACTACGCTTAGAGACGCAATTTCAGTTTTCTAGGGGGGGGGGTGGGGGCGAAATTTAGCCAATCTGTGGTTGTTTTTTTATAAAACATTTTTTTTTTTTGAAGAACCTTTTGATCGACATTCTGAACTTGTTGCAGTTTCTGTTAGCCTAAGCCTTTAAATAGTGTATAATCGTTTTGATTAAGATTCATAGTACTTCATCAAATGACATGCGTGTTTCTGATCTGACTAAATCTGAAGGGGAGGGCAAATACCCCCTTCCCCTCTCTTACGTTTCGCTTTTTTTAATTTTATTAATTAAATATACATATTTTATATACATATATACCAGGAAGGCCTAACAGGTAAACCCCAATGCACCTTCCTGGACAATTACAGACAATGCAGTATTTTTTATTACACAATTCGCTGAATTACGAATAACTCGAAATTAACGAGACATCTATGAATTTAAACATGTACATAAAATTTTATTCTACATACTCAAACGGTGGTGACATAGTAGGTGGGGTGGTTTTAAGCCAATTCAATGAAGGGACCGTTTCAACAATGAAATCAGATAAATTGGCAAACTCTGATAGGAAACGATTGACCTGGAGTCACAAATATACAAGTCTGACTAGCAGCACTACAGATGATATACTCAGAATAAATTCCTTTCAATCGAGGACAACTCACGGGATTGAACCCGGCGACCTCTCGATGCTAGGCAAAAGCCCAACCACCGAGCCATGCTGCTGATTTTTATATTTAATTTATATTTCCCCGTGATTAATTACGGGTTTTGCCTCTGAGTGACTTATGTATATGGTATTAAACTTGTACATGTATAAATTTTGAAATCAGTGGTCAATAGTGGTGACATAGTGGGTAGAATGGTTTTCGCCAATTTGATGAAGACCCGTTTCAACAACGTTATCAGATTAATTGGCAAATTCTGATAGGAAACGATTGACTTGGAGTCACAAATATCCAAAATCTGACCAGCAACACTACAGATTAAATTAAATACAAAAAAATCTTTTCAATCGAGGTCAGTTCACGGGATCGAACCCGGCGACCTCCCGAGGCTTGGCATTAACGCGACCACCGAGCCATGCTGCTGGCTTTTTACTTCATTCCTCATTCCTTCATTACTTCATTTCTCGTCTCCACTTATTTGCCCATTTTGGGCAAATAAGTGGAGACCATGTAAGACTAAATAAGTGGAAACCACACCTGTTGGGTTTTTTCTAGATTCGTGGATGCCATTATTATTAAATAAGTAAAATTCGTACGAACGTATCGAGAGGTATAACTTTAGGGCCGGGCCGCACCGCTCAACTCGTGAACCACTTGGTTGAGGGCGACCAGACCAATGCATGCAGGTAGATGGAACATGCCACACTCGTCAACTTGTTTGTCGCACACATTTCCATACATTTTTTCGTGTCGCGCAACAAGTCGGCCGACAAAGTTGAACGGTGCGGCCCGGCCCTTAGAAACGCGTGCGATTACTAACTTTTATACATCTGTTGAAATAGTGTCGCAAAATTGTAATAATTGGTTTTTAAGCGTGAAGCGTAACGGCAGTACCGCACCGTGCGACTTGCGAGTGACTTGGTTGAGGGCGACCAGACCAATGCATGCAGGTAGATGGGACATGCCACACCTGTCAACTTGTTTGTCGCACACATTTCCATACATTTTTTCGTGTCGCGCAACTAGTCGGCCGACAAAGTTGCACGGTGCGGCCCGGCTCTAAGCCGCGCTACTAAACAAGTACCGTGAATTTTTCTGGAATGGTTTTTAAATAAACAATTCTTGTATGTTTATCAGTTTTATTTTGAAAACGAGTCCCAGGATTTTAAATTTAGTATTAAAAATTAAAATATACATACTTGGTTGACTTTTGAGAACCAATAAAAAATGAAACTAACCAAATTAAAATTAAAATTAAATTAATTAAAGGGGGGAAGGAGGCTTAATTTGATTTGAATGAAGCTACTTGTATGTACATATTATATTAAGGACTATTCATGTTAGTACAGCACAGATTGGCAACTGCACGTAACCAGCAAGTACGAAAAGTATTATTTGGTACATTCTATATAGACACATGCGCATATAGAATGTACCAAATAATATGAATAGACATGTATACATACGCGCATATTCTTTCTTTGTGTTTTTTTTTTTTTACTAAAACGTATGGAAAATAAATTGCTTCTCTTCATTTATTCAATTCCAATGACGAGATTTCGTGCCACATTTTCTTTATATAAGAACACACTACAGTTGTTTTTACTTTATTTTTTTTTTTAATATTTAATTGTGTTGATGGGGGTCAACACATGTTGCTCTGCAATATCAGATAAAATAAAATTTCATGTATTAATTGCGTGTTTTAAGACCGTATTAGTGTGGAATAATTAAAGAAAAAAATTGATTTAAAAGAAATACATTTGGCTTGTACGTGTGCGAGCACACTTTGGACTTGTCTATTGTGAATTATCGTGAATCTGCATACGTAATTTATAAGTGCACGATAAAACGCACTCACCGAAAAAAATACATAAATAATAGTGAATAACGTTTGAAACTGTATCATCGCTGTTGATGAAAATTTCACTGTATGTCATTTATTACATAGGCACTATACAGTGCCGTAGAAACGCATTGGCAACGGGGCGGTTGCCAAGGGCGCCGGATGCGGGGAAATTATCAAAAACTATTTAAGATCGACCAGCGGTCAAGATCGGACATAAAATTTAAGAATATTAACAATAGAATATGAATTAGCGAATAATATAAATTTTGATAACATAATATGGATGACTAATCGTTTGGAACTGTAAAGTACATATAATATTCTAATAGAATAAGGAAAAATATTTTAGTTTCATTTTAAAATCTTTCATGGAAATTCATCATCAATTTGAGGCTTTCGTTATACGTTTATCACTTTTTCGCCTGCGAAGCCTTTTATTCCTTACATTATACAATTAATAAATAAATTAAAAAGAAAATATGTACACCTTTATACTATCTAATATGTATATTTTTTTTATTTTCGCAAAACATTTGTGACATTGGCAATATGGGTTATATAATAATAAATGTAGTATTTATTATTAATAATAATTAAAAGTTTTATTTCTTTTCATTTAATACATTACAAATTTAAGGGCTGACAAATTAGATATTTGCCAAGGGCTACAAAAACATTGCTACGGCTCTGGCACCATATTACTTTAGACGGACTGCCTACGCCGCTGTGTGTCTTCGTTGCCTCACACATCATTAGAATTATATTTATTTATTTATTTATTACAGTTAAGCTATAGTGACATTACTTAAATATCAAAATGTAATAAGATGTAGACAAAAATAAAGCATGAAGATAATGTAAATCAAAGAACAAACATAATAGAAAAATAAAAAAATAAAATGAAATATGAACAATTAAATGTTAGAACACGTTTACCATCTCAAATTAAACAATTCCTCAACCAGATCAGCATTATTTAGATTGAACAAATCCAAGTCAACAGAAATCTGGTTGATGAGGTTGATGCCCCGAGCAACAGGCGACGAAAACATCAAATTAGTACATTCATATGATCTCCTCAAGTTTCAGACTTAATTTAGTCCAATTGGGAATATTTATTGATCAATTTTAATGACAAGTTAGAATGTATTTATATGTATAGTCGTACGCGTTTTTATTCTGACTTGACGATAAGTGGTTACGTATACGCTTAGGTTAATTACTCAAGGGTGTGTACGTGGGTCAAACGATCAAATAAAAACGTAACATAAAGGTCGTGATCTACAAATCCATACGTAGATACCAATAATTAGTTACAATGTGGATAAAACTATTCACATGTTGTGCGTATAATAAGTTGACCTGAAAGATTTTATAGCATTGCAATATGTCTGACTCAAATGTTTTATGTAGTGAAATTTTGTAAAACGTAATAGTAGAAATATTGAAGCACGCTCGAATCTTGCGCAAGATTTAGTCTAATTTTTACTAATTGATGGGAGAAATCTCGAGCGTGCTAATTCTGTAAGATTTTGCTAACAAGCTTTAGAGCAAGCTAGTTTTCAACATATGATCTTATATTTTAGTATTATATGTACAATACGAAAACACATCTAATGCAAGCAAATAAAAATGTTTGATCAATGTCAAAGCTATACATTTGTATGTATACCGAGAAAGGGGAAGAGAGGAAGCATCTCCAATACATATGTACAAACAAGGACTAAATTTTAATCCAAATTGTACCAATAACGCACTAACAATTTATTAATTCAGTGTGACCCGTATTCGCCAAGCTGAGACCTACTTGCATATCGATTGCTAGTTAAGGTTGTCTTGTATGCACTTTCAATTTTCCTTCGTCAATTGTTGTTGCAATGGGATCGTGAGTACTTTTTTTCCAGCTTAGAAAGTTCTAATTGAAAAACGTCAGCATCATTATAAGTGGTTTTAAGCAATTAGGGTATCTGATATATCTACTGTGTGCACGGGTGCGACACAAATTGCATGTATACTTTGCAATGTACCTATACGTATACAACATGCCATAAAAGTTTCATGAGAAACCATGGTTACTGATAAATAGGCGTGTGCCAGAAACTACCAGTGTCTACGGAGTCTTTCAGCAGTTAGTTCGCTTTGTTCGTTCAGTGCAAATGTCGTTGCTGAAAAGGGTGTAAATGCTTTGTTTGTATAATTGCTCAGTATATGTAGTTTGGTAGATATGATGGAACCTGGACACGATTGGTGGGAGTTTTCCCCCAGGAAGATCCTTTTCAGCATTCCTGAATGTCTGGCAGCCATTGATGGATCGGTTTGTTTTTAATCATAATTATACATACATATATCTTAGGCTTTGACTAACTATCTTCGAGAAGGATATTTGCCATTTCCAAATATTTATTATTAAAGGGAAGTACTAACAACATTTCGATTTTAGCAGAGCTTAAATTTTGGGCTCCTGAATCTCTTAAAGCTTTGCGTCATCGTCGACTTTTTCAATCTATTGTCTGCTTTAGCAACTCGTCTCTTATAGAGGCTGTCCGATACCTTAGGGCGAAAACACACTGAGTGGTATGGGACGTCACGTCCTCGGCTTCCCGTGTGACCATAAACATTGGGTGTTCCCCAAACCGAATTGGGGTGTAGTTGCACGTGCAGAGTGCATATATGTATTTGGGAGGTCACACATGTATGCATATCCATATGCAACCGACAAGTTTCTCCTATATTTCTTCAAATATGGAATTCACCGTTATTGATCACCGTCAAGCAAGGATAAAATATCACCAAAAACACTCCAGGGGGTGATTTTTGGGATTGTGTACCAATGGCGGCTTGTGAGAATTCATGGGGGGGGGGGAGCTGCAGAGATTAATCGGGCTATAGTACCGGTGATCAAATGCAGACAAAAATAGCATGCATATGTACTATACTGGGAGGGCTGTAGCCCCGCAACCCATATAGACGAGCCGCTACTGCCGTTTACCATGTATATGAGCTAGGGGTGATGCGTTTTTTTCAGTGGCGTACCTACCGCGCCCGCAGACCCCGCAATGCGGGGGGGCGCCACAAAGCGGCGCGCCTTTTTTACGGATTTTTTAATTTGTTCCTTTTTTCAAACTATTTTCTGAGAATTCTCTCTTATTCTTGTATATTTACTTTATCGATTTACGTAGTAACAATAGATGAAGTTTTGTGATCATGCGAAAATTCTCCTGCTTTAAACATATTGTGCACTTCGATATATAGGTATATGTACGTAAAAAGGTTTGAATTATTAATTTGGAAATTTATTTTACGGGACCGAAAAAGGTCAAAAAAGCAAATATCGGAAGGCAAAGTTCGAAAATCGAAAGATCTTAAGTCGAAAGATAAAAAAAGGGTGCATGGTAAACGGTACTATGTACATACATATATATAATATATACCATTGGCATGCGGTGAAATTATCTTTTTTTTGTCATACAGCATTGTTTAATGTGCGCGCGTAGATACGGGAGGAAAAGCCTGTTCCTCTTGTTCCTGTTGTATCCTGCTCGCGCAAATTAATCGAGGATGTACGAGGCGGGGGGAGAGAGAGTTTTACCGCACGCCACTGATATATATACTAACCGTTTTTCATATGTATGCATGATAAACGAATATTTTCACGGTCACCCAAATATATGGGGGGGGGGGGGCACCTGGAATTCACGCTACGCCACTGGTTTTTTTGCATGTTTAAAATTATCTTAAAAAATACATGTGCCACGTACCACTCAGTATGTTTTCGCCCTTAACGTGATAGGAGAGCATTTGGACCTTTTTGATTGTCGTGTTGATGAATTGGTCAGTTTCATGAGATTTAACACGAGTTTGTTTGAATGAGATCAACGATTGATAATTTTTTTGTCAGGTCACAGTGGTCATTAACTTGTTATTATTTTTTTTTATCCATTTTTAATGTATTTATTATAATAATAAAATATATAAAATAAAATTAAGCTGAAATAAAATTTGATTCCTACGTACGTATATGTATGTATACAATTCTGATTATTCCTATATAGTTATTGACTATATGGGTTTTAAAATTTTGTGACATTATTGAGTACCTTTTGTGCCCTTGTGACTGTAACTATATACTGGCAAAATATTAATACAATATTAATTTATAGCCAATTAGCATAAATGTATTATTTTAAACCAAGTGGCCAATGACTATCGCATGGGTAACGACTGTGTAGTGTTTCATCTAAATTACAAATAGTCAATATATCAGGTTATTAATATCTCTAAGAATATCGATCGTTCAATAAGTAATTTATGTTCAGTAAGCACTGCTTCGGCCCGCAGGACGTTAGAACATCACTGTTGATTTTCAAACATTGACCTCTTCAGCAGTGGCGCAACTAGGAAAAATTAGTCCCGCATGCAAAAATGGACTTTCATATTGAAAATGTCCTTGTTTTTTAATTTTCCAATTATGCAATCACATATTTTAAAGACAGTTTCTGAGCTTCTTCATGTTAAACTTTGCAAGTTCAATAAGTCTGAATTGAGCGATTGAATTTCTTCTAAAGACCAATCCATATCACAAGTAACAGTAAAAGGTCTCGGAGCCCCAGCTTTGCTTTTCGAATTTTGAGATATAAACAAAATATTGTCATAATATATAACGGGCGCTTAGGAACTGTGACTATTTATGAGAATTTGTGGGCAATTAATATTTAGAGATTCTCCTAGGGAACCCCTTCGACCCCAATGACCCGCATGTACCGCATACCCCCGCGTCATAGTAGATACGCCACTGCTCTTCAGTGACCTTTTTTTGCCTAAAAAACTTCAGTTTTCACTTTTTGTTAATATTCTTCTATGAAAATGGAATATTTAAATTCAGTCATCTTCTGATAAACAAAACGTTGATGCAACTAAAAAGTGAAACTGATGTTTTTGAATCCCGAATGCTTTAATAAAATCGAAATTGAATACGGGCAGCTGGGGAAGTGTATATAAACTTATTTAACAATATGATAACCTTGGAGCTTGTTCTGAAATAGGGTGCTAGTTTTACACGCCTAGTTTGCCTTATTTATTGGTTTATCCTCGTACTTCTTTCCGGTTTTTTTCTATTAGTCATAAATTTATTGTAACTGCACGAATACATTTGTAATGGGTCACTGTTGCGTCTAATAAATTATCCTCATATTATAAAATCGATGCAGGTAGACCTTGCCACATACCTAGATAATGACCCAAGATATTACAGAATCACCATTAACCTAGTTCATTAAATAGATCCGCTGTCTTCAGAAGGGCATGCGTGTGAGGAACATGACACAAAATCATATTAAAAAAAGTTGTTAATTATACTCCTCAACTGATCGAATGGGTTTTTCAAATCACCAGATCAAATATTTACATTTGCTCGTGTAATATAACCCCAAGCTATGTTTGGCAACACTTTATTATGTAAATGTATTTAAATAGCGAGCATGTGGATCGCAATATTGTATAACCGCATTGAAGTGTGTGTGTGTGTGTGTTGTAATAAAATCAATTGTTCCAAATTTTAGGGTATGGCCTTCACCATAGAAGAGCGTCAAACTATAGGTATCCATGGCCTGCTACCCCCTCGAGTGAAGACCCAAGAAGAACAAGTGAAACTGTGTCGACTTTCCATCGATCGGTACGACGATGATCTCAACAAATATATATATTTAATGGGACTCCTGGTAAGTAACATTTGAAACGTTAGTGTTTTTATTATAAAATCGTTGGTTTCATTGTTGGATTTCGTCGGCAGGATCGAAATGAACGTTTGTTCTATCGTTTCATCGGTGAGAATGTAGCTGATTTGATGCCAATCGTCTACACACCCACTGTAGGATTGGCTTGTCAGAAATTCGGTTTAGTCTATCGCCGTCCACGCGGCTTATTTATCACCATTCATGATAAAGGACATGTATATGAGATTCTCAAAAATTGGTATGGGATTTTATTTATCATTTGTCAAGTGCACTGTTGATGTGTGTTCCTTTACATTTGTGTGTTTTTTGTTGATTTTTAGGCCGGAGAGTGATGTGCGTGCAATCGTAGTAACAGACGGAGAACGTATACTAGGATTAGGTGATCTCGGAGCTCAGGGTATGGGAATTCCTGTTGGAAAATTGGCATTGTACACTGCTTTAGCTGGAATCAAACCTCATCAATGTTTACCTATTACCCTTGGTATGTTAATTATATGCACTAAGTCTAATTTTGCTGATTTCTACATGCTTGCATATGAATTTGTTTGTAAAATTTTATATAAATGTAATTATGTGTCATAAAAGCTCTTTTAATGTGTATAAATCGCTTTGGATCTTTGAAGATATAATCAAAACAATATAGTATTTGTAATGAATTATTCATTTATTTTATATATGTATATATTAATTCTTTCAAATTGTGATTTTGCTTCAGATGTCGGCACAAACACTCAATCATTGTTAGATGACCCGTTGTATATTGGACTTAGGCATAAACGTGTTAAGGGCGATGTATATGATGAATTTTTAGATGAATTTATGGAAGCTGTCGTGAAGCGTTTCGGACAAAATTGTCTAATTCAAGTAATGTTTTGTCGCATTAAATTAAAAATTTTGATTAATTTCCAGAGTAGTAATTCATGATGTGCTTTATTTCAGTTTGAAGATTTTGGAAATTCAAATGCTTTCCGTTTGTTGGCTAAATACAGGGGAAAGTATTGCACATTTAACGATGACATCCAAGGTACTGCTGCTGTAGCTGTTGCCGGACTTTTGGCATCGTTGAGAATCACAAAAACGAAACTGTCCGACAACGTCGTCGTCTTCCAAGGCGCTGGAGAGGTATTTAACGACTTCTACATATGATTTGTATAGTTATGATGATGTAATAGTATTTTAATGGCTTCTATTTTGTTTCAGGCATCGCTCGGCATTGCTGAATTGTGCGTGCGAGCTATGAAAGCCGAGGGTACTAGCGACGAGGAAGCCCGTTCCAAGATTTGGATGGTCGATTCTAAAGGACTGATTGTGAAAAATCGACCAGACGGTGGATTGAACGAGCACAAGATTAAATTTGCCAAGTCGCACGTGCCGATTAAAACTTTACAAGAGGTTGTCAGCATCGTAAAGCCCTCAGTACTCATAGGTCAGTCTTTACAATATTTCACCAGGTTTTAAGTAGTTGAATGTTTAGTAATAATCTGTCGATGCATCAGGTGCTGCTGCTATCGGTGGTGCTTTCACTCAAGAGATATTGTGTGAGATGGGACGAAACAACGCTAGGCCGGTTATCTTTGCACTGTCAAATCCAACGAGCAAAGCAGAATGTACAGCCGAGCAAGCGTATACTTACACTGAAGGCAAAGCTATATTCGCATCCGGATCTCCTTTCCCACCATACACCTACAAGGGGAAAACTTTCTATCCTGGTCAAGGCAACAACTCTTATATCTTCCCCGGTTTGGCTCTCGGTATTATCTGTGCAGGCATCATCGACATATCCGATGATTTCATGTTGTTGGCAGCCGAAGTATGTATTTATTATCCACACCGTGTTCTTGTATGAAAGTTAATTTACATGTTATTTAAACACGTCAATTAATATTTCAGACGCTGGCTAAGTTGGTGACTGACGATGATCTGAAAAAAGGTGGACTATACCCTCCGATTGAGGCGATCCAAACCCACTCGCTGAAGATAGGTGCCAGGATCGCCGAACTCGCCTATATGAAAGGTGATTATTTATATTATAGTATGCAGAAATGACGCACTCAATACAGCAGATGTATAAAACGAGTCGTTTGTTTTCAGGAAAAGCATCCATTTTCCCGGAGCCGGAAGACAAAGAGGCGTTTATCAAAGCGCAGATGTACGATTACAATTATACTTCTGCCATACCACCAGTTTACTCATGGCCGGAATTCTAATTTTTATTCATGATTATCGAACGGAAAAAATTGCAATGCTCTCGTTAAAACGTATTTTAATCATAAGCATATTGTGTATTATTTAAATTTTCAATCGAGACCTTTACTCGTTACAAGTGTCAATATCATCAAATGAACCATTATAAATTTAAGTTAAATAATTTATTCTTTGAAAACGTAACTGTGTGTGAAGAATGTACATCAGTTGCTTTTTAAAAAGCAATGTTGATTTATAGAAAAAGCACACCAAAAATATTTTCTGTAATGTTATTTATTATCGTTTATAAATGTATACAAATGTCGAAACATTCCTTGGAAAATTTATAAAGTATAATTATTTTTGCTATTCATTCCAATTTAAAATTTTTGTCCATTGGTGCAAATTATGCATCGAATTATTGCATGTATTAATGTTTGTGAATATGCATATACAGTTTTTTATGTAATATATATTTAATATAATAATTAAAGAATGTTGAGCAATTGTTGTTTTAATTTGAGAATCATCAACACAACACACCAACTATTTTACAACGAATTTGTCTAATATGCAGACGGAATCGTCATTTATATACAAAATACTTTTACTATTGTATTGGTTTGACTACAAAATAGGAATGTTTCTGAATTTGGTTTCATATCCACATTTGATGCAATGTGTTGTTATCATTAGTCACCGGTGCCTGAGGGGGCCGTGTATTGTTCAAAGGTTGTAAATGCATTGTTAAAGGTTTGCCGAACAATGGATAGCACTGTGACTATCCTACCTCTAGTTATCATAGCTCATGTTCAACTGCTGATTATATTACGATGATCACTATTAATTATGGGTTTGATTTTTTGAGGTATCTTATAAACTTATCGTTCTTTTTTTGAGGGTCGAAATCGTGGCAATGCATGGTTGGTTGTTGTACAACATTTTCATTCTTTGTCTTCATATATGAGTGACATTTCATGGAGCGATTTTTTCTGCACCTCCAGGTCAAGACTTCGTTCCTAGTTCGGAAATAGGCATATTCAAAACCAGAGTAAATCAAAATTCGATTGCCTTTCTGGGTAAGGCTTGAATACTGCATTTTTAAGCCTAAAAATATATTTATGGAATGAATGCTATAGATGTATGTATTTACAACTGTAATCCTTAATTACCTATTTCTTAAAATTCAAATGTATGCTGATCATCTGGCCTGTGTACAATTTATTAAATGTGAATAAAAAAAGTTTTTTAAAAACATACCTCTTCTATAATTTGAATATAAAATAATTATTATCTTGAATAAAAAAACCAATTTTATTTTACTGCCGCTATCTGTTTAAAACTAAAAACTGGATGTCGTCACTTTTCAGAAATTCAAACTTCTTCCGTCTTTCGATATTTTTGCACCATCGTAATGACGGAGGATCCATTTACTATTGATTACCAAAATGAGCAATATGACAAAGTATGAAAACGATTGGATGAGGCAAATTTTCTCCTGAATTGTAATCGTAAGTGAAACGTAGAGGTATGTAAAAAAAAGGGAGGATTTTGAAGGAAACAAACAAAAATATTTTCAATCGCTTTATTATTTAGATATTTTTCATCTCGTCGGAAATTCAAAACAGACAATATGAATAAGCCAAAAAGCCTTTCTGCTTATAACAGACCGAACTAATAATGAGTATTGATACTAGTCCAATAGACTAATAACATTTAGTTCCTGGTTATTGATCTCTCCTGAGCCCCAGCAACAATCGGCTGATCAGCAAGGGTAAGACTAAATTTTGACATCATTTGATTCAAAGTTCAATCTGAAATAAAAGAATTGACGAATTAGTATTGGCACTAACGAAATTTAAAACGTCAATAATCATTGATAAAGAGTGTTCCGGTCTGGATTGAGAGATTAGGCATTGATAGATCCTAATATCTCACCTAGACGGGTTTTTGTTCTACTTCTTTAGACTTCCAAACTGAATTATTTAGCGTGGAATAAAGGTCTCTGGAAGATACTAAAATATATGAATAAAGTATAAATGTATGTATAATCACCTGAAGTAATCAAAAAATCGCCCAATGATATTCCTTTCTCGCTTCAGAATAAAGGTCATCAAATCTAAAAAAAAAATAAAAATACAAAATCAGACAAGTTTTCAATGAAATAAAACAAATATATTTTATATTATTTGATAGCATCAGTACAAAAGGGTTTAATTATCAACACATAGCTTCAGTATGGTGCATGATGTTTCATCATTAACTATCCAATATCATTACAAATTAAAGACAATTTTAAAATTGATAATTACCTGTATAACAGCGAAAATTGTAGTTTCAATTGAAGAGTTTCACCAATCTACAAAAAAAATAAAACATTCATTAATAACCTGCATTAGAAAGTTTCTAAAATAATATTCAAACAAAAAGCTTCAGACATCCACGGAAGTTCATTAATCATTGATATTTTTAATTACTCATAATAATAAGAGTAAAGTATCATCATTTGCAGTATACAATAAAATTAATTAACAAGTCAAATTCTCACCATTTCGAAACTAACGCCATTCTATAGTTGAGTTTGGATCATCACAATCTGGAATTAAAAAAAATGAATTTAATTAAATACAGACAAAATGTGTCGACATTAATGAGCACTACAATGCATTCAGATACACATAACATGTTCCTAATCATTTGATTCATCTGATTACACTATTGAAACATCATCATGTGTATATGCACTTAGTCTAAATATTTCATGGTGATAATTACCTAAATAAAGCTTAAGTTGGATCCTGCAGTCCGAAGAAGACTGGACATTGGAGTCTGAAATTGAAAATCTTTATTAATTATTGAATCAAGTTACATTGAATTGTAGATAAAATTTAAAACATTCTTCAGACATCCACGGAAGTTATAATATCATGTAAATTGATTTTATCATATAAGTGAGAACACGATTTTCATCATTTATTCATCATACATACAAGTAAAATATAATAATTTTCTTACCTTAAATTGTGTGATTGTATGTGAAGAATTTAACATGTCTGTAAATAGGCATTCATATTGAACATTTTAGCAATTAATTGAGTATACAATATATATATATACACACCTGTTGTTAAAATTAAAAGTGACAAGTGGGTATATTTGTTTCCAAAAATCAATTGAGTTTTATATTGTTTAATATTAACTTACATAATAATAGAATAGTTGAATATCAACAAATAAATAACAATAAGAATTCAAGGTATGTTTATTAATTAAAAATATAATTAACATATCCACGAAAATGATACATCGCAAGATGTATCGAATGTACTCCGTATAAAACTTACTCCATACAGTAAATATATATTGAAACGATGGAATTATCAATAACGTCTTTAAAATTACAATGTTTATCGCTTTCTGCGCATCTGGAGGGTGTTGCGTCTGATCCAGGATGCTCTGCGGGAACCACCGGTAGTCTGGCTGAAACGTCTGCCTTTACCGAGACCTCTCGAGGATTTACCAGCCGAAGTCAAACCACGCAATTCACGATGCTTGTGAACGGCCTTTACGATCCAATTGATCTTGGCATCACGTCGAATGGCCTGATAACGGGGAGAAAATATGAGTTAAAGCAAAAAACCTTAAATCCGACCAAACATACAGTAGAATGAAACTTCCTTACATTGTGTGAGGGATCAACCAAGATAACTTCATAGTATTTGTAAGACGAATCTTGGGCTACCCAGTATGAGTTCAACACTCTCAATCCACCGCAACGTCTTCCAACACGTTCCTATACAAAAAAAATAATGAATTTAATACTTATATTGCTATTATAAGTGAATTTCTGAATTTGAATGCGATTTCTTACCTCGGCAATCGATTGTAAGTTGCGAGTAGGTTTAAGTTGGTTGACACCATGGCTTTTAGGTTTGCCGTAAGTGGCACCTTTGGGCACTGGGCGTTTACGACCACCACGCCTTACACGGATGCGGAAGATAACGTAACCTAGAAAATAAAATAGCAATAAGTAAACAACGTGGAGCTTTTCGAGTCCTTCATTTCGGGGCGATGCCTCACATGCAAATAGCTTTTGCCAATTATTATTTTTTGTATTGATAATGGAGAATCAACCATGGCGTTAATTAACCGTTTGCCTGCGGCCGTCTTCTATGGAAGCTTTGAGCGACACGTTTGTTGAATGGGTGTCTTCCATAGAATTTCTGAACTTTGCACGAGATTTTGAGCCTTATATGCGCCTACATCAACTGTTATAAGGTTCAAAATTGGTTCAATATATTACTGAGAGTTGAATGCCATCTATTCAATTTGCTTAAAATGAATATATACCGGTCAAAATTAGTTTTTTGTTGAACCATACTGAAACCTCGTTTATGTGACGTCACGTCTGTTGAACAATGGCGACGATACGTCTCAATGTATGAAGAATGATTATTTGACAATTAAGCCAAAACTACGAAATATATTATGTGTTTTATTGTTTAAAATACCTGGTTACTTGAGTAAATATTAAAATCTGTATTTAAGGTCGAAAACTCGATTGCCAAATTCGCAAAAAAGGTGCCGCATTCAGGGCTTGTTCGCTATATTTATTGCCGCGGGCAAAAGGGTTAATAATACCGAAGGTTCATATGAAAAAAATCTTGTATTCAGTGATATTGAACATGCGTTTTATAGGTTAAAAAAATTCCACGTGGCTAGATAATTCATATTTTAATGAGACATATAAACATGAAACCATGCGGGTTTTGAAGGTTATGTTGAAGAGAGCAACCGACTTTGGGAATTATAGGTTAGGTGACACGTGTCAAATGAAAGTCAATTTGGAGGTTAGTGTACCTTGCTTGGCGCGATATCCCAGCCTGCGAGCCTTGTCCGGTCGAGAGGGGCGCGGAGCCCTGTGCATGCGCGTCAGCTGGCGGTACTGCCAGACGCGGATGCGCAGCAAATAGCGCAGCACATCGCTCTGCTTCTTGCGGTACAACTCCTGGATGTAGCGGTAGGCGCCCATCTCGCCCGCTCAGACCTGGCAACGAAACCAACATAAGTGATCTGAAGTCGCGTCATGGGTCTGAGGCGGATCGTGGCCGCGACTAGAGTGCCATTCGGACGGGGAACGAGCTCGGAAGCCACGGAAGCCACGGATGGCTCCGATCGGAGTGGATGAGGGTGACGGTGATAGCGATGGCGAGGATCGAGACATACCTGTACGACGGCCCACTGCGAAAGAGACCAACCGGCTATGGCACGCTACCCAGCCTTGCCGCCCCACTTCCGCGTCACCACGTAACACCTACGAATACGACCATATGCGCCACTTTATATATTTTTTTAATTCCCTATAATTATTATTCAAAAACATATTTAAATATGAAGTTATATATTTTAATTGCGTATAGAATTATTTCATTTCTTTTTCGTACAATTAATAATTATAATAAAATAAATATAATCCTAGTGTAGATCTATAAAGCAAACTTTATACTAGTATCCTTTCCACTCACCAATACTGATGCTTTGATATCGAAATATACGGATTTGCGTCATTATTACTATCATTTCATCATACCACGTAATTTATACGTGTATAGTCTGTTTGAAGATTTTTTTTATAAATGTAGCGTTCATCATAAAGGAAATTAATATTTTACTAGTTTAATACGCCCTTATAGATGGATTGAAATATTCAAAGCCTTCAGCAAAAACGATGTAACGAATATTTATTCTGTTTACTGGGAACGAATACATCTGCCAAAGGATTTTTTTTTCTTTGATGAACATTTTGTTAGTATTCAATTTGCAAAATGCAATTGAATACTGAAACTATAAAATGTTTGCTAACTACTAAGTACCCGTCATATGTAAAATTTTAATTATTTTCCCCCGTAATTAAACATTAAAATAGTTAATATGAGTGGGAAGGGGGAGGGGACAGCCAACTTAATTGGGATGGGCCTGTTCATAAACATTGAAATCGTTTTTTTATTTTCATTAATATGCTTCCATGATTATTTAATGTTCATTAACATATTTAAAAATGAAAGTGTAAAGAAAAATTATTTTTTAAATTGATTTTAAATAAAATAAAATATGGTCACCTTATAATAGTTGGCTATTATTTTTCTCTATTTCTTTTCTTCCATTTATGTATTTTTACTTGTATTTTCATGTATTTTTTTCCATTCTTAATCTGTTTAGCACACTTATCGCTTTGGAAAAATCTGTTGGACGAATATGCTTGATTAATTGATGTATAATAAAATAAAAATAACATTAAAAAAATTGTTCAACTCTTCTATATTGCGTTAGATTTATTGAGTAAAAAAGCGGAATAGAGTAAGAAGAGTAATAAATAATTGGAAAAAAATAATAAGGAAAAAAGTTGAAGGGGGAAACAATTATAAAATTAACATGATAAAGAATACAGGTCCTCCTTCAATTTCACTTTTTAATTTTCTTATTGAACCGATTAAGCACTCCATAGAGAGGTTAACTGTACATAAGCACTAATATACGATAAAATTATATTTTGCTATCAGTGAATTGGGCCACAAAAAATACACGTGATGTCATTTGATTTTTAATTACTTTTCATTAGCTTCACTTACATGAAATTCCTGAACGTTGGGAATTTATGAGCTGATTTTGGACCACTTCCACTTTTTCGATCGCTTTGATATTTTACCAACGGTAAATGGATTATTGCGCACGTTGCGATCGCGCAAAAGACAATCTTTGTCACTAAAATCGCGATTCCGGAGTATTTGACACTCGTTTTCTCGTTAGTATGATGAACTTTTCGGCTGCCAGATGTTCCGTGATAGAGATTTTAGTGACTTTTGCGCGAGCGTTTTGTGCCCAATAATAACCGAACCATTAGTCTATATTATAGTCTAAAATTTACTAAAATCATTTTCACATACAGATCAAATAAATAATAAATAATTAATCTATGATTGATGTGTAGCATTACATCTGATCTATGTATTTTAGTAAAAAGTATAATACATAGACGAGTTTATAATTTAGCAAGAATATGTGATGTCTGGGCATCAATGGGCAATATATGGAGCTGACATAAAACTACCATTAAATAAAAAAAAAACTTAATAAAGTTATGATTCTGTTGAATCTCTGGGTCAGAGCGCTATACATAGTTCCAAATACTCTATTCGCTAATCACCAAGCCAATCGTTACACAAGTGAACATCCATTAGCCAACAGCCGTTATTTTAAATTAACCTGGCAAACATTCACATTACCAGTGTTTCGTGGAACATAGTTTGGAAAACCCTGGTCAAGTGAATATTATGTTACGATGTTTAAACTAACGTTCAATAGTTATTGCATGTCTGATAGCATTTCATTAGATGATAAAATTGTAAAATTAGTCAGTACAGTAAATTATATTTACGACAAATAACATGTCCAGTAGTAAAGAAGATTAAATAATGACACGAGTCAGAGTCGCTCTAAGGGGTGATTTGTGGGTGCAGAACACCCGGGTGCCAAAGCCCTAAAGCCAGGCTCCACGAAAAAAAATTATATATATATATATATATATATATATATATATATAATTTTTTTTAATTTATATAATTTTTTTAATAAAACAAAAATTGAAATAAAATTGCAACGTCATCAAGTCTGTATTTCGTGTGCAAAAGTGTGGAAAAAAGCAGCGATGGCAGAAATGTAATGCACGTTGACATGTATGATACGTTCAATAAGTAATATCAGATAACAATTAGATCGAAAGAAAAATTAAATTGTCAATAATTTATATTTATTGAGTTACATCAGTTAATAGGTATATTCCTTTAAGATATAATATTAATATAACAACGAAAGGCCTTCAATTTTGAATAAGCGAAAATTTGAAATGTTCGAAATAAATCGTATAAGAGGGAGCACTCTTTGTGATGCCGCCCCCCATTCCACTATATCTATTTTTTTTCAGCGAAAATTTGACGCGATGTGATGGGTGTCGTAAAATTTTGTAAATTAAAATATCTTATTTATGTAAATAAAATCGAATGTCTGTCTGACTTGAATAGGCTCCTAAATCACTGAACCGATTACAATGGAACTTTCAGGCTTTGTTGTATGAATGTCCAGGAAGATTACTGTGAAAAAAAACCTCTTAATAATAATATTTGTAATTACGATTTTATCGACTATATATAAAAAAAATCATATCTCGTCTCTAATCCAAAAAAAAGTCGTCAATTGTCGAATAGTGTTATAGATTCCAATATTAATTTTGAACACAAAATTGACAGATTTTGAGACATCGACCAAACAACTCCAAGATATAAAAAAATCGCGCGATTTAAAAAAACATATATATCTCCGAATCTCGAGCCAATCAACATTTTTTTATTACCAGATTCGTATTTGATGGGCATAATCTATAAGAAAAGTCATATCTCGTCTCTGAACCATTTTTCGTGTCGAACAGTGTAAGCGAGGCGAACAACAATATTTGATTTTTTTAAATTATTTAAAAAAAAATGTATTTTTACTAATAATTCAATTATTTTAATATTTTTAACTTGGATAATTGGTGACCCGCAATCGATCCAACAAAAAATTTCACAGAAAAACACTTTTTTTCACTAAGGCTGCCACACAATAGATCAATAAAAATGGTTCCGCGACAAATCACTCACGGACTTTACACTCAACGGCGTTAAGCGCACGAAATTTACCGAAAAATCACTCACGGAGATTACAATCACAGATAATTCACTCACGGGAAAAATCACTCACGCGACATTTCGCTCACGGAATTATTACACGGAATAGCGTACAAAAACGTTATTTTTTTTACACAATAATTATTCCAAAACTCAATTAAACGTATCGTGACTAATTAACAAATCCGTGAAATGTCGCGTGAGTAATTTATCTGTGATTATAATGTCAGTGAATGATTTATCTGTGAGTGTAATGGCCGTGAGCCAGTTGTCGCGTGAGTGAAATTTCGTGTGCGTAACGCAGTTGAATGTCAAGTCCGTGAGTGATTTGTCGTGACACCATAAAAAATGTATACAACAAGTCACGAAGAAAGCTCGAAACAAACTAGTAGTTATAATCACAACTAATCAACCTATTATCGTTAACACGTGTTAGCAATAAACGAAACACGTGTGTTGTTTCGTATGATGAAGAAACCAAAATTAATTTCGAGTCGAGCGATTAAGTGGTTAAAAAAAGTTTCTGTACATAACAAAAAAATTGCGCGCATTTCTAAATGACGGATACAGATTGCATTAGAAACTTTGATTTGATCATTGAAATTGTGGGTCTCGGGGAAACAGGGTAGTTCCTCCCCCACGAGTCAGGACCGAATGGCCGAATGAGAGCTCCAACGCCGTAACGATGGCGACCGGTGCTGCCACAAAATAAATATTTGTTACTTAAAAAGTGGATGATATGTGCATTAAAATGACGGATGAACTGTATCGGCAACGTCGCGAATACCAAAATACGAACCGACAACGACGAACGCTTCTCTACTGGATTCCTTATTTTTTACTCTTCGGCTTGCGACCTTCGACACGTACGATCTTGGCTTCGACTTTACGACCTGACATCATCATTCATATTCATACGTAATACGTAAACAAAAGAAAACACTTTTGACAGCTGACTGCAACGTTGCCACTTTTTGTATCTATTCTAATGCTAAAATCTTTTTTTTCGAATGATCGTTTCATATTTTTTAATGGTCACTTTATAATGCCAAAATATTTTATTCGATGCACAATATGAGATTGTTTAATGCACCGAAAATAATGCTTTTAAGATACAAAGTATTTTTCTCGATGTACATTTAAATCGCACCCAAAGAAGTATGAGTGCGTTAGACGCTGTATGCTTGGCATGAGGAAAGATAGGAAGCGGAATACATGGATGAGAGTGAAAATGCAACAGGCGGGTCGCGTAGCTAGAAGAATGGACAAAAGGTTGATAAAAGAAGTGCTAGAATGTAGAATGGTACTCGAGATAATGCAAAAGGGTAAAATAAAGATAGGTAGAGGTAACTAGGAAAATATGTAGGGTGAGATAGATGAGAGTCGTGCAAAACAGAGACAAGTTGGAGAGGCCTTCATCCAGCAGCGGACGGTGAATGGCTGTTAATGCTGATGATGGTTAATACAGGTTTTTAAATATGGGAAACAGGATTTAGTCCAGATTTAAGTATAAAAAGTAAAAAAGAATGTATACTGAAAAGGATTTTATTCATTTAGTCAAATGAAGCTGGGATAGTTAACAAAATGTTAATAACAACAAAAATATATTCACATTTTGCGAGGTGAAGAAAGCACCCAACACATTTTATTTCCTTCTTAGAAGGCGATTTAATTATCTTATAACTATTAAAATCACTTGAGCACTTACTTATCTTTGTATTTGAAAACAAATTTATAATAAAAAAAGAACAAAAAAAAAAACCGATAATTTTACACATACATACATACACTATTTAAAATAGGTTTTATATATGTATATATATAAACCATTCATGGTGTAAAATTAAATACATTCATATATATTTATTATAATCCATTGAAATGACAACAACGAGCGAAATTAAAATATTAAAATGGCGTTTACAGTCTTGAAGTTTTTGTATATACACTTTTAGTCTAATTATGTATATGCGCGCATTGCTATGCACAAAATATGCTAAGTTTCGTATGGCAAATGATTAAAGAAAATTTGCCTAGCAAATGATTATGCGTTTCATATCATAAAATATATATGCATGACTCTTTCTTCCATTGTAAATAAAAACTTTAAAAAAGCCACAACATATAATACGGATAGTTTGATTACAATGATTACAAATAATAATCGATAATGCGATATTCACAAGCAATCATAATACAGTAGATAAGAATTATTTCATTACAAGTGAAACATTCACAATTAAGTTGATAGTCGGCAATAATTGCCTTCATTTATAATTAATTTTAAACATCCATTTTGTAACAGCAAGTGTTATAATATCAACGAAATCTATGTTTTGTGTATTGACCCTACCGATGCGGTGCAAATGATCGACAAACGCCAGACAGACTGAACAACGGATTAACGACACGTGTACCTTATGCGTGCGCACTGCTCGCACTTACACTAAGCGAAATCTACCCTACATAACTACCCTGTATACGTTCTGTGCTCCTGATACTTTAGTTCCGAATTTTGACTTATTAAACTCGCCAAAAAGATCCAACTCAATTTTAATAATTGCATCTGATGTGCAATCTATCATTCGTGAAGTGGAGAATTGCTTTTAAAGCAGCCATCCAGTTAATCTGTGGTTCAGTCTGTCTGGCGTTTGTCGATCGTTTGCACCAAGCCCGACCCTACATATCACAGCAAATTTGCACACTAAATGAAAAATGCACATATATATTATCTAAAAAAAAAAAAAAACAACTAACTAAATTAAAAACTGAACAAATACAAAATTCAATGTTTAAAAACATGATAAAAATAAAAATGTATTTCATAAAAATAATCTAATTCGGCTTACATAAATGTGCGAATTAATGAAACACTTTTTATACTCAAAGCGTTGGAAATTCCTAACCTGATCAGAGTTTATATATGTATGTAAGAATTCATACAAGTAAATGGTATATCAGTAATGTTTAGAACATTTGGATTGCAACGATATATTACAGCAAAATTTTGTAAATCAGCGCAAAAGCCATGAGTTTTCAATCAATGAGCCACGTTAAGATTATAATATTTTTGTCACTTTACAAAATCAGACCTGCTGATTGTGTTATATGAAAAATTTCTAAAATAATGTACCAGAAAATAGACAAGTTTGACACGTGTTTGGTTAATTTTCGTCACGACAAGTATGAATTATACAATGTCTCCGGCTAGGGTGGTTTCGATTCCGAGCGACCAAATGTATACATATTATATTCTTAATGCAAATATTAAAGCTTTACATTATGCGTTGTCAATAAATATACACATGCACGACTTATAGCAAAAATAAATAATGAGAATTTTCACTCACAAGTTGTGTGCGTATAGTAAACTGGTGTATAAAAACGCAATTACAATTTCAACTAGGCTAATCACTTTTTTTTCGCATGAACACAGTTATATATATCGGTTCGCAGTAGTAACCTTTTTTAATGGATGATTTGTTTAATTTTTTTTAAATATAAAAATATAAAACATTCCATGCATTTGATATTTTCTATTTCGAACAATGTTTTCAATATATTTTTCGCTTTTATACACACAAAAAAAACTTCACTAAATTATTTATATATATATATATATATATACGTATATATTTTTTTGTATATCATACGCAAAACAAAACCTCACCGATAAAAAAAAAAACGAGCAACTTTTAGTTTTACGCTCTTTAAATTAATATCAACTTCAATAAACAAAACAATCCACTACGTAGTTCATTCAAGTCTAAATTTTTTTCGAATTAATAGATAAAACACGTCACCGGTGTTTTAATTATTAAAATATATACCCAGATTTTTCATAGTAACTATAACATTTTAACATTTATAATATATGTATATCAGACTTAACAATTTTTCAATTTTCATATAATAAAAGCCAATTCAACACCACTCGAAAACATTTCCATTCTAGATGTTAATTTTTGTTTATCGGAATTGCTAAAAAAAAATAAAAAATTACAAAGCCATTATCACAAGGTTTGAAAATACAAATGTGTACAAAAGCATGCGTATTATTGACTTTCGCTTTTAAATCTTTGGCACTACAGTTTCAAATATTTGGTAATCATAAAAATAATAGGATAAGCCTCTTAGACTCGTGATAATATAAATTCAAACAATTATTAATACATATATAAATACTTATTTTAAAGCAAAAGATAATTATATTTTTATGCATTTCGGCAGTTTACGTGTGCAGTCACATTCAAATTTTGTTGAAAGAATCTTTGGAAGACAATATGTCAAAAAAAAAAAAAACTTCTTTGTCAACAACTATGTCATGTTAGAAAACATTGATTTTGGAAAGATCATTATAATAAAAGCAAACAACGTCTCACTGATCGTATTCCGTAATTAAGTACAATTAAAATATATTTAATAACGGTTTGTTTATCTGAATACATCGACCGTCATATGTAAATAATAATGGTGAGGTCTTACATACATTAACAAGTTCATAAACATAAATCATAAGAGATCCTCATTATAACAAAAATAAAATATAAAGATAATAATTTATTCGCGATTATCCTTTTTTATTTGATGATTAGCAACACTTCATACATCGACTGAATGTATTGTTAAACTAAAATGGTCATGGGTGTCGCTATCAACAATTTCCTCCAGGAAGTAGCATGTCACATACGTCTGATCAATCGTAAAATAAATACATAAATATGAGTGATTATTTAACAAATGATAAAGTGAGTTAAACTAGTGAGTTAAAATATTGCTCGGAACGGTGAAATTGTCGTGAGTATCGTTATTGGGAGTGAGCGGTAATATGTGTACATTCATCACGGGAGACATTGGAACGTGATGAGACTTGGGCTGATTATGTTTATCTTCTTTCGACAACCTAACTAATTTATCACATGTGTTTGAAACCGGCGAAGATGCAGGTGTTAGAATACCCAACGAATTCGTAGGCGAAACGTTGCTATCGGTTAGGTATTGACTAGAAAATTTTTGGCTCGGTTTCGTGTCATCGCCCTCGAACTGAGTGTGGTGTATCAGCGGTATGTTTGTGGTGGTTATTATGTTCGGAACACTTATTTGCATGCCGTTGATAGCGTGCCTCGGCAGTGTCAGAGTGGTGATCGTCGGGAAACTGTCTTTGGACAACTTGTTGCCAGCGTTTTCGAGGACCGCTCGTATAGTCTTGGTGTTATCGAGCTGAGGCGTGTCCAGGACGTGACTTATAGACCGGATATGACCCGAGTTGTAATTGTTTGATGTGTGGTTTTGGGACGATCCAACATAACCTTGGAGAGCTTTCATTACGGGGATAGATAAAGGTTTCAAAGTTTGAGCCGGTAGCTGCACGGAAGCCACTGGCACTTGCTGTTCTGGACTATAATGCTGAGACATGGAGTGATTTTTGAGGCTTTGTTGGGTTTTGTAACTTTTACCACAGTGGCACTTAAAACCTTTTTTCGCTCTGAAAAAAAAAAGAAAAAACATTCAAAATTTCAAATACATCCAGTAAAATTGTGTTATAAGTAAGGATATGTTTCAAAGCTTACTTTCCGTGATTTTTGTGTCCATTTTTAGAATGGTATTTGATGCCGTTGACGTTCTTGTAACGCTTTTTACAACCGGGTACTGGACAAGCGAAAGGCTTTTCAACGCTGCCATTATTTTGTCCGTTTGTAGAGCTTGCATTTATTCTGAAATTCAAATTGTAATACTTTTGAATTAAGTAGAACGTTACTTGGTATTAAATCATAAAAAAAAATTTAAAGTGTATACCGGCTGCCATAACGCAATATAAATTCAGAACTGAATTCTTCTGCAGCCGTCCACGATTCGTTACTATCTTCAGATTGACCACTGAGCATTTCTTCCTCGTCAAATTCACTTCCTAGAATGAGAAATAAAACGAGCCGTATTAGATACAACAGTTTGTAAAGCAAAATTTTCAGTTCTAAACAGAGCTGTGGAGTCAGATCATTTCAAGCGGAGTCGCAGTGATTTGAATATCAATTGTTAACCAAATCGCGCAAAAAAAAAAAAGATCGGAAGAATGTAGGGTATAATATAAATATGACGTCAGACCAAAGAACGAAGTGAAATATAGAAGAGCCTTGTAAAAAATCAACCAATTTTTTTATTACTAGCCTCTTCTTACTTTGCTTTCGATTTTTTCGTCTCACGAAACTTTCAATTAATAGTGTAATGTGGAAACATGGGAGAGCGTATCCACTAAGTGCATTCGTGGATGAACCATAGATACCCCGGATTAGGCTAAAATGGCTAAGCAAGTGCCCGAACAAAGGATACGTTGGGGTTCTCACAGAACATGGCGAGTGTGGGTAGACAATAGACACGCTAACGGAACGGGGATGCTATGCTGGACAACTTATCATTTATGAGGTACACACAGTAGATCAAGTATTCTGGAATGAGCGGTGGTATCGTGTGGACCTCTCGGATCGTTGAATAAATGCTGTAAAACGACTTTGGCCTTTCATTTGGATCCTGAATCCACCCCTACGCAACAATAATATTACGGTATTCATCAACTAGAGTTTCTAATCTTATTGAAGTAAATTGAAATCGAATAATTTATTTACAAAAAATCTTGAATTTAAATTACATTGTAAATAAAATCGTTGAATTGCACATATTTTGATGTGTTCTGCTTAGTCCGATACTTTTTTAAATTCTCAGTTTTTTTATTAAATTGATTTGTTTGTGTATGAAATATACATACTATAAATGTACTTACTTTTTTTAATGTATTTCATTACCAATAAATTGGATTAAACGTCAATTTTTACAAGGCTTTTATTAGCTTCACTTCGCCTTTTAGTCTGACAATGTTTCCCACATTCTTCTGATCGGTTTGAAACTTTCAAATGATCTTTTTCATTACTTTAATTTTATATATTTTGAAAATTGCTATTATTTTTATTACTGATCATTTTATACGTCGGCAAGAAAAGTCAATCTTAGTAAAATTGTTCAAGTTGGAGTTGTAGTCGGAGTCGAATCCCAAAATAAAGTTGGAGTAGGTAAATTTTCATCAGACTCCACAGTCCTAGTTCTGAACAATCTTCAGTAGAATAGATTCCAGAGTAAATAAAAAAAAAAATCGACATATTTTCTTTTCTGCAAGTGTACTGAATAAATCTAATAAAGTTTTCGAGATCTCATTTGATGCAAAAACACAATTTTTCTGAGGAACATTTTGCACGCCATACAAAGTTCAGGAGCAAAGTCGACACTGCAACTATTCTTTACAGATTTTTTATTCATCATACTAAAGTAAATAAAATGAAAGACAATTAGCATAGACACATTTTTACAATCGTCAGTACTACCTATGTATGTATGGAAAAAAAAATACCTTTTGACTAATCAATCAAGTGCGAGCCAACAATAAACATTTTTTTGTTGTTCTCATCACAGAATCATTTAATAAGTTTCAACCAGACATATCCATAAATAGCCCACGTCCATCTGAAAAGTGAAAAGGAAAAACATGGAAGAGCTATGGGGTATATACCTGTGGGCGTGTTACTCCTGATAGAGGGGGGCCTCACGACCGAAGCGAGTTTCCTTCGCACGTCCGAATTGATGGCAGGGCTGTCCTTCCTCGAGGGCTCGGTGAAAAATCGGAGCACATAGCTGAGGGGCAGACAAGAGGGCTGCGAGGCTTCCTTCTGCTCGACGATCAGGGGATCGTAATCTGAAAGAGCGAGGAGATTTCCGTCAGTGACACCAGACACCAGACACCAGACATCAGACATCGGACACGTGACAGCAAGGTTAAGTGGTAGTGGTAGTGATAGTGTACCGATGTGCGTATCTTCGATGTGGTGAATGAGGTCTCCCAGGTTAGGAAAAGTGCGTCCGCAGCCGTTGAATTTGCACACGTTGATCATGAAGACGGCCATGTTTGGAGGGCGTGGGGCGCCGAGTGGAGTGCGAGTGCGAGTGCGAGGACGAGGGGGGATACCGGCCGGCGGGGCGAGGCGAGGTGGGGCGCAGACGCGGCACGACCGCACGGCCGCGCCGCCTACACCCGACTGAGCGCGCTTCTCCTACGCCTACGCCTGTCGACGGCCGGCCGGCTGTTCTCACTCCCGGCGGCCTCGCTCCCCGCACCCCCTCCCCCCCCGCTCCCCACAAATCGATAGCCAACACCCCGCACACGTGCCGCATTTGCACTGGTGCCAACCCCTGCTAACTCGACAACAACTTCGCATTTCAGTCGTTTCACGGCTAAACGACTACTAGTCATATGCGAACCAGTCGGGTCTACGTGACGAGCCAGAATGTTAAATTACAAAAAACACAAATATCGGAAGGCAAAGATCGAAAATCGAAAGATCTTAAGTCGAAAGATCAACAAAAAAAAGGGTGCATGGTAAACGGTACATACTCACTTAATTAGCGCGAGCAGGGTACAACAGGAACAAAAGTATAGGGGGGGTTGAAGGTTTTGGACCATTTCCCAGCCTATGGAAATTCAGTTGAATATTGAAGAGGATCTTTATTACTCGATTAATACAGGTGTATTTGTATGTACAGCGAAGTAGGTAAAGGATTCACTGGAACGAGCTAGGTCGAGTGTATCTGGGGACGATGCACTGGTTTATAAGGGTGTTGCTTGAGCAACGCGTAGCTGGGCTGGTGAGATCACGTTCTGGAAGATTCCGACGGGGTCGAGGTCTTCCTTTGTGTTCGATGCTCGATGCGTAGTTGCGCAGCTCCTTGGGATTTCCCGTGTACTCGTGATTGCGTATCTGGAGCGAGTCGAATCGCCTTTATGGGTAAGCTGGACGAAGTATTTCGGCCACGGCTAACTTTCGTGTACGAGAAGAGGACACGATGATGTCATTTGTACAGATTGAGTTCGATGAGGGAAATAGGTGATATCACAAGTCGTGCTATATCTCTACAAAAGGAACAGGCTTTATCTTCCGTATTCTGCGCGCGCTCAATAATACGGGAGGAGGAAAAGCCTATTCCTCTTGTTCCTGTTGTATCCTGCTCGCGCAAATTAAGTGAGTATGTACCGTTTACCATGCACCCTTTTTTTTTGATCTTTCGACTTAAGATCTTTAGATTTTCGATCTTTGCCTTCCGATATTTGTGTTTTCTGTAATTTAACATTCTGGCTCGTCACGGAAACCGGAACCAGTCACAGGACAACCGGTCGCTCTAGATCGGTCACACGTGATCACCCGTCACACTAAAACTGGTCACACCCTAAAATCGGTCACGAGAAAACTGGTTGATCGATTTTAGGGTGTGACCCAGTAGCGGCTCGTGAGAATTCAAAGTGGGGGGGGGGGGGGGGGGATGCAGAGATTGATCAGGCTGTAGTACTTTTGTAGTACTCCCAGTACAGTACAAATGCATGCTATTTTTGTCGTCCACATGGGCTGCGGGGCTGCAAACCTCCCAGAATAGTACATATTCAAGCTATTTTTCTTTTCATTCGATCACAACGAGCTACTACAGCCTGAATAATCTCTGCAGCCCATCTCACGAGCCGCTACTGGTAGCTCGTTGACCATACCGGTGATCAAAAGAAAACAAAAATAGCATGCATATGTACTACACTAGGAGGCTGCAGCCCCGCAGCCCATATGGACGAGCCGCCACTACTGTGACCGGTTTTAGTGTGACGGGTGATCACGTATGACCGATCTAGAGCGACCGGTTGTCCTGTGACCGGTTCACATTTGCTTAGTAATCACCGAACCCATTTCACGATACGCGATACACAATCGGTTCACTTGTATAGAGCATCACACTCAAGGGAGGCTCCGCGCTTCGAGTAAAGATTTAATGAAAACTCAATGTAAATACCGCTCAATCTAAAAAACTTCTTTCAGTCGTAGAAAACGGTGACGGATAATGTCTAAAACATTCTAAGGGGTTATAAATAAATTATGAAAGGGGTTTGAACAATTGTTAGAAGCCGAATGTTAAAAAACACGAATACATATTTATACGGTTCGGTGATTATTAAAGGGCGGATAGGAAGCGTGCTTTTTCCAGGAATCAGGGCGTTTTGGGTCTATTTACAAAGCTGGAGTGCAAAAAAAGTTCTTCATAAAATTTAACAAAGCACAGCGAACAATTAACATTGAACGGCACGCTTCCTATCCGACCTTTAGTGATTATATCCCAAATGTGAATCGCTACCAGAATAACCGCCGCTACGAAAATCGCTCGCGCGGATCTCCTGTCACACGAAAATTCGTCGCATAGGACAATTTCCGCACAGAAAACTATCCAAATATTGCTCAAAATTGCCCAAATCTCCTAAAAAAAGTATTTGCTGCCCAATATTTGGACACTTTTCTGTACATAAATTTTCCTGTGCGAGCCATTTTCGTAGTGGTGGTTATCCTGGTAGCGATTCAAATTCGGGATGTAATCACCGAACCGTATAAATATGTATTCGTGTTTTTTAACATTTGGCTTGTAACAACTGTTCAAACTCCTTTCATAATTTATTTATAACTCTTGGGAATGTTTTTGACATTACTGGTCACAGGTTCTACAGCTGAAAGAAGCTTTTCGATACTTAAATTGATTGAAACATTTTTGAAGGATTATTACCTGTGAAGAACGGTTAAATTCATTGGTAATTATGTCAATTTAAAAGAAAGAAAGTGATATTGTCAATATTTGCGGTTTGTACCACTTGATTTCAAAATGACCATACGTACTAGTTTTTTGATCATTGACCTGAAATTAAAATACTACTGCGGAATTAATAAATGAGAAATTATAAATGTATCAAAAGATTGAGTATATTAATCCTATTTATTGATTTATCCTAGTTATAATTTTATTTTACACGTCACTTTTCGTCGTTAGTACAATTATGCACTAATTTACTTACATATACGAGTATTAAATATTTTTTTACGAATGAAAGAAGTACATTTTGTGGTATCCTTTTATTTACACTAAAAATATAGTAATATTGTTTCAATTTATATTCTACGACAGTAACTAATACTCAAAAAACTCAATAAGATTTGCTACGAAGTTAAATTCGCTATATATGTACATCAACATAGAAAATAATATTATAAAATGAATGGAATACATTGTCGTGGCATTACACATTTTCATACTCTATATTTTTTATAAAAAGTAGATCCTCGATGATTTGCCACATCGAATTCCTACATTCTGACATGTGTGCTGAAAAACTATGTACATATGTATGCACTATCCGCATTTTAGAACGTGTCAAAACACTATTGTATAATTTTTGTCATTATGTAATTTTAAATATGATCATATTATTGAGGACAACGAATCCTATTTATTATTTCATGAATTTTAAGATACATGTAAAATTTATCTTGAATGCATTCTTGCTATAAAACATAAAATTACGGTTACGTCATACATTTTAATTAAATTCTCCTAGTTAGATAATCTGGTTTCGAATGAAATGAGTTATGAATAACATTGTATTAACCTATAGATTGTCTTAATTATTTTCAACATATACGTATTATTATTTTCTTGAAAAACGAAAAACGTCAATATTATAAAAATGGATTAATTCATATTTGGAAGCATTTAAATTTTATTATTAAATTATGCGTATTCATTATAAATATTTCACAAACTAAATTATTGAGCCAAGTTCTAAAAATACATGTATTTTTACAAAATAATTGAGATTTGCACAAAACCCTTGCGATAGAGTGACACTTCTCATCTTTCAAAGTCAAAATGAAAGCCTTATGTTAAATTAAGCTTTATCAGTAATTAATAGAAGTAAAGCCAAGGGATTTCGGAATGAAAATATTCACCTTGGAAATTGTGAATTTGGGAAACTCTTATAGGGAAACATTATACATGAATTAACAAAATATTTTAATGCTAATTTACGGACTATTTATAAAATGCTACTAGTTATTAGTAAACGGGAGCATCATCGAGGGATATTATTTAGCTTGCTTACAATCTTAGTACAATAAAAACTATGCTTCCTTATGTCGCTAAGCGGCACTAAACATCCAGCGTGGATGTAACAGTAAACGGATTATTGCGCAAATTGCGAACGACAATCGTTGCCACAAAAAAGCGAATACAGAATATCTAGAGTTATCATTAGTACAAAATTTCGCATGATGGAGTTTTTTGGTGTCAAATGTTCGGTGATTGAGATTTTAGTGACATGCGCGAGATCGCCTTTTGCAGAATAATCACCGAACCGGGTGTAACATATGTAATCGTTTAATAGTTGAGTCCAGTCTACCATATGTTTATATCCGGTCTCTTTCACGAGACCGAAAGTGAAACGCCCAAAAACGCAAAGATCGAAAATCGAAAGATCAAAAAAAAAAGGGTGCATGGTAAACGGTACTACGTATATATAATATATATGAGTGGCATGCGATGAAATTATATCTCTTTTTGTCATACAACCTTGTTTAATGTGCACGCGCAGAATACGGGAGGAAAAGCCTGTTCCTCTTGTTCCTGTTGTATCCTGCGCGCACAAATTAAGTGAGTATGTATGACGGGGGGAGAGACCTTTTTGTTATCTTTCGACTTAAGATCTTTGCGTTTTCGGGCGTTTCACTTTCGATCCCGTGAGGTAGACCCATAGATGTATAATACATAGATCCGCCCTCACGCTTTATACTGGTTTCCCTTTTGGCGCATGCAAAATACATGGCGCATGCACACTATCTCTCAATAGGTAGTTAGGTTCTAAGTAGGAAAAGTCGATTGCAGAGATCTGGTCGATAGATATGCGGAGATCTTGTCGTCACTAACTGAGGACTGCGGGGGGTTTAACTAGCGGGGAAGTGAAAACAACGCCGACTGCTGCGTCATAGGGAAAAAAACCTTTTTTTTCCCAACTTCCCCGCTAGTTAAACTCCTCAGTTAGTGACGACAAGATCTCCGACCAAAATCACAAGTCAGGGTCCATCTATGTGTATTATATATCTATGGGTAGACCCGTTTATGTCCGCGACAGTTGTAAGAGCGGGCCTTCGAATTGCACAAGTAAAATCAGCCGTCACGTGACATTAAAAAAAAAATTATCCACCCCAGTGAAAAACAAATTTGGAAACAAAACCATGAATGAAAGTACACCCGAATAATAAAGAGAAACCAGTGGAATGCAATCGAACATTCGGAATCGAATGCACAATCGGAGAATTTGACATTTGGAAAGTGGTAGCGTGCAGGGGCCGAGTGCAGTGTTGGCGGCTCGCGATCGGACTTGGTCACACTCGCGCCCAGCTCGTCCCGCAGGCCGGTCGTCGCTGTACAGAGGCAAGCCGATCCGATCCAATCCGATCTCATCTCTCATCCATCGCCCCATCCGACGTCCATCGTCCCCAACACCCGCTCCCGACCGCTTTCCCAACCCGCCGACCAGCTCGCGGCCCATTCGCCATGTCTTTTGACCGGTCTTGTAACCGGCTCGGCTCGTCTCGTTCGCCCAGCAGCCATCTTTGCTGCGGGCCGACAGCGACGAGGGGGCCGGCGACTCGCCCTCAAACGGAGCCCCCAGCGGAGGCTCCGCCCCCCGGCCCGCTAAGGCAAAGGCGCCGGCGACTTTAACCCCCCCCCCCGCCTCCCACCCCTCCTCCCCCCCGGATCGATCGTTACGTATAGAAATTACGTAACATCGGCGGGGTGAGGAGCGGCCTTTGACTTGAACTGTCTGTGTCTGCTTTCAGGTTTTGCTGAAGACGTCGAGTAGCCGAAGACCAGATCAGTCGAGATGTTCGCCGCAGCCAAGTTCGTAAACCCCGTCGTCAGAAATGCCGTAAGTGTCACGAGATCGATCCCCAAAACCCCCCACTGCACCAAATTACAATTTTCTTATCGTCGAAGCACCACAGAAGTTTGGCGATTGCGTAACTCTCCCTTTGCCTGCTATCGATTCTGATTTTCATTCACGATCTTCGAAGAGTCAAATGTCACTCCATTGATGTGTTATGTAACGACGCTACTGTAGCTTGGGTATGAATTAAAAATTGCATCTCCCACTGACTGTACTGTATATGTATATCGATTTGCATTTGCAGTCTGATACTGCGATTTGTTTCAACTTATGTAACCTTTTGTCAGAGTCTTATCAATTTTGTTCTACTAACGAGCTGCTGGTATACGCCCACGGTACGCTTGTGCTTTATTTTGCACAATTTGCTTGAATCGGTTTTGGCTAATCATTACCTAACTCGATAGGGCACTCGTTAGTATAGAATATATATTATTGATATATAATTTTTAATTAAAAACTTTCATTGGAATTGTATCGAGCACTAATCAAATGGAATCTAACAAGAATACAATAAAAATAATATAAAAAAAGTCGATTTTTTTCCTCAAAAATCTTACATGATGTATTATAGACGCTAATGAATCACTTCGGTGTGAGAAATCTTACAAATGTATCGATTTTTTTCTACAAAGAAAGTAACCCAACTGTTATTTGATTTATATTGAAATTTATTCCGAACAAGCAAGTTTATGTAACATAAAATCAGGATTTTTTTTTTTTTTTTGTACTCCAAAATCATTAAAGCAATTGCAAATATTGATTTAAGTTCTAGCAGAATTGATGTCTGTCTATTCATGATTTAATCACTTCATTGTGAAAAATCTTGCAAATGTATCGATTTTTTCTACAAATAATCTGTTATTTGATTTATATAGAAATTTATTCCGAACAAGCAAGTTTATGTAATATAAAATCAAGAACTTTTTTTTTTTTGTACTCCAATATCATTGAAGCAATTGCAAATATTGATTAAAGTTCTAGCAGAATTGATGTCTGTCTATTCATGATTTAATCACTTCATTGTGAAAAATCTTGCAAATGTATCGATTTTTTCTACAAATAATCTGTTATTTGATTTATATAGAAATTTATTCCGAACAAGCAAGTTTATGTAACATAAAATCAGGATTTTTTTTTTTGTACTCCAAAATCATTAAAGCAATTGCAAATATTGATTAAAGTTTTAGCAGAATTGCTGTCTATTCATGATTTAATCACTTCATTCTGAAAAATCTTGCAAATGTATCGATTTTTTTTTAACAAGGAAAGTAACCCAACTGTTATTTGATTTATATGGAAATTTATTTCTAACAGCAAGTTTATGTAACATAAAATCAGAAACGTTTTTTTTTTGTACGCCAAGATCATTAAAGCAATGGTAAATATCAATTTATAGTTTAGCAACATTGATGTCTATTCATAACTTAATTAATCACTTAAGTGTGAAAAATCTTGCTAATGTATCGATTTTTAATAAAAAATGTAACCCAATTGTTATTTGAACTTGATTTATATTGAAATATATTACTAATTAAGCAAGTTTATGTAACATGTAATCAGAAACGTTTTTTTTATACTCGAGACCATTAAAGTAATGGCAAATATCAATTTAAGTTAAAAATTCATCGATTGATTCCCAATTCAATGAAATAAAAATCAATTATTTTTTTCTTAATGAAATTGTTAAACAATACAACTTGTATTACAATATACTAATGTCCGATTTAATATATAGTCTAAATTCAGGTTCAATTTGTATTGGAATTCATTTCGTTTCTTATGTAACGTATCCTTGCATACATTATATAAAGTATTATAAAATCCTACTAAGTATTTTTCTCGTGTCGAATCCGCTCCGAAGTAATTATTGATTTGTTCTCTCCACAGCTCATGAACACATGTGTGTCAGGGTACGTTCGACCGATGAGCGGAGCTTTGTCATCTCCGCTCGTGCAGCGACAACCGGCTTCGCTCACCATCTCACCGATCAACACACGTACACTCCAGACCTCCGCCATCAATAGAGATATTGATTCCGCAGCCAAATTCATCGGAGCCGGAGCCGCCACCGTCGGAGTAGCCGGATCAGGTACATACCCTACATTTTAACATGCTGTTGTATAACATTTTTGCACTGATTAGTTTTAACGGTTGACCTTTGAGATCATTCCGTGATAAAATACGATCTTGATTATATAGTTTATCTGTTGTATATGTGTATATAGTGTCTAACGTGTTTGTGATTGATCATTTTAGGAGCTGGAATCGGAACAGTATTCGGCTCCCTCATCATCGGCTACGCCAGGAACCCGTCATTGAAACAACAGCTCTTCTCATATGCCATCTTGGGTTTCGCCTTGTCAGAGGCTATGGGTCTTTTCTGTCTTATGATGGCCTTTTTGCTTCTGTTCGCTTTCTAAGAACATCGTCGAAGTGGTCTGGGGTAGCGGGGCCATGGAATGTCTAATAACAAGAACTGAGTGTCGAGTGTTAAAAATTATGGGGCAATTTTGAATTATTTTAAATTTAGTTAAAACCGACTTGATACAATACACGAATAAAAGGCCGCCTGCCCCATCTTGAAGAATGAGATAGTGCCCTCCCGCTTGCATATTATTATTTCATGGTAACACTGTCCCGAGTGTTTTATTATTATCTATATCGTAAGTAACAATTGTACTGTAGTAGGTGAACAAACGTGTTGTCTCATAGGGTCTAATGCATTGTTAAACAAATACAGAGAAAAGACATCATTACATTTACATATGCTGTATTTACGTATGGCAAGTCTCTTTTTTTGAAAGTGTCGACTGAAAAATGTCGATTTTAAGTGATTTTTGATTTGCCCTACGGAAAGTCGAGTATTTAATGGCACACTATGTTATTATGTTATAATAAATGTTACGATTCACTGGGAGGATTTCAATATTGCATATTGTACAGCGTTAGGACTATTAAATAAAAAACCGCATTTAAAGATTTTTTTCTTTGAATGACGATTCTAATCTGTTGTTATTTATTTACCTTTTTGTACCTGTTTTTGTTTTGTTGTTACAATAAATTTAATATTGCAATTTGTAGTACGAATATATGATTTTTTTCAATTACTCAAAACTTCAACTTGGAGAAAAATCCATATTACACTTTTGGCTGCTGCACAAAATCAATACAACGCAGCATGCAGGCTGGATTCACTTATATAATTTTGCAATCTAAGATATGTCTATAATTTGGAATGAGAAGACAATATTTCAGATCTCACACATTCGAAATGAGGTATCTTATTCGAGTACATACACACATTATTTCAATTATGCACTTGTCAGTACTTCAATTCGACTTGATTACATTCTTGCTAAACTTGAACACACCGATCTTGACTTTGTTAGATGCAACTCTTAGTGGAGATCTCCAGTATACATTTTTTTGTTGGCTTGAATGATGAATTTTGATTATCTTGTATTTACATACATATGTATGCAGACTTCAATTACCATATTGATTTATGCTCTTTTTTTCAACAATATTTCCTGTATATATAATATACATAAATACATACGAGTATGTAGCCTGTCTACCAATAGCTACAGATTACATTTACTTCATTTCTATGATATTCTCTTCACATTTATGACATCTACAAGTCTTCACATAACAATGTTAACCCTTTGAGTGCTGACATCTTTTTTGTTGAAAGCCTGCCATGCTGAAAATTTCGCCAACATTTCCGACTAGAATTATTTAGAAATCCAATAGGAAGTAGGTATAAAAATTGTAGCTAATTCAAACAAACCCTAGATAACTACCGCTGAGGATTTCGAGTTTTGTAAAGGTGTGTTTAGACTAATATATCTTGCAATAATATAAAATAAACAAAAGAAGTCTATTAATGAATGTATTTTTCCAAAACTAGTTCCATCTTCTACATTGTTGTTAAAATGTAATGCTCACAAATCTAAACGCCAAGCCATAATCTAAAATACTCGACAGTTAGGGATTTCCATCGGGAAATTCTGCTATGGTTATAAATTCATAAATTCCGGTGTAAACCAGTCTTTATAAACATTGACACTGATTACACGACCCATGTTCAATGCTACCTGGAAAGGCTTAGCGGGTAGTATTCTTGTGTATCTTTTACATCCTGAAAAAACAACGCCTATTGGCGTATTTTAGACTCATGGACTTGTTGGCAAAACGCTGATCGGCGTTGGACAGCATTCAAAGGGTTAAAGATACACAATTCAAAGTCATCAATGCAATGATTGGCCGAAATACATGCACAATCTAAAATATATGAATCTTTTCACGCAATTTCATTTCAATTTCAAATCTTATAATAAAAATGTTTAGGTCTGTTAGGCAAAACCACGCCCTGTACAATCTAATATACAATTTCAAAACTTTGTATGCAACTATTGTTGGTTCGTAGAATATCAAATGAATATTCAAATAAATTTAAATAAAATAAAACTATTCAAATAAATTTAATAAAATATTTACTATTAGATTGGCCATGCTAAAGCAGTTTATATTACAAATACCGAGCGAAGCCGGGTAAAAACACTAGTAATAAAATAGTAAGAATTTTGGATAAATGACATTTCATGCCTAATATGTATGATTTGAAAGAGTTATTATATCTGTTGAATATTTTTGATTTTAAACTGCATACATATTTGCCAGTGGCTTCACTTAAAATACTACAGGTTGTTGGTTTATTGGGTTTCATATCTTTTTTTAGATAAGGAAATCAAACTTCAAATAGGAACTACATGTAAATAATATATTTTTATTTCATCGTCGTATATATATATACATACATACATCATGTATATATATATATACATATATACAAATCAACTTTTTAAACAATTGTGTAAATTGGTATAATATTTAGTGAACAATATTGCCTCGTATAATCGAATTACATCAACTTAACCGAGAGAATGATCGTGAAAAATAATACATGAGCGTAGTGATGAACGTCTTGTACGCTGACTATGCATGTACATGTAATGAATGTTTGTTTTGTCCGATTAGATGATTAGATCAGAAGCATGATGTTCGTGTCAAATTGTTGTTTTTTTTTTTACTAAGTGACAAAAATAATACGATATAATTTTGAAATAAATGGTCGAAGCTTCTCAAAAACGACTCGCGTGTAATTTATAAACGTACGTACATATTCCGTGTGCTAATTTAATCTCGTTTGAAAGCTCGTGTACTTTTTATAATATAAATATTTTATTATTTTCATTTGATATACATTACTTTTAAAACCTATAAGTGTGGTCAATCTATTATAACAGTGTCGGAAAGTTACCTTGTGTTACTCTAACGCGGTGTATTCAATAAACGCTACACGTATGTATTGTATAATATGTTAAAGTATAATATATAATGTCGTTCTACTGAAAATATTTTGGTTCCGTTGATAATATGTAAGTATATATCTTAGTCATATTTAATTATATTGCTTCTGGTCCACTGGTTGAAACGAAACTATTTTTTTTTATTTATTAATTTTATTTAAGTAATTTGATCACGATGAAGGATCGATGAGCGTGACTAAGAAATGAAAATGGCTGTTATCAAAATACTTTTGACTAGAGTATATTATTAAAATTATATATTATTTGTTTCATTTTTATTCTTTACAGATAATTTGTTGGTCGCATTGATTTTTTTTGATTTTTTTTTTGATTTAGGCGTTGTGCTTCACCCTGCTCTTTCAACATTTACAGCAAATGTTTCTCATTTATATTTTTTTTCATTTTTTATTCATAATTAATTACTAACACACTGAAATAACATTTTCACTATACACTATATCGGTGCAGATTCATACAGAAAAACAATTTTTAAAATGTCTGACGACGTTCACAGGAAGTCGAGTTGTTTCTTAACGGATCGTATATTTCGCTATAGCCATCCGGAGGGTTGTGTGTGACCGCTTAGGGGGATGATTCCGGGCAATCGGGGCAGCACAACTGACTTCACATTCCTATGCGTCTGCAAAGATACATTAATATAATATATTTTTTGTATTACACATTAATATAGCTACAGAAGATGTATACTTTATGTGGTGATGACTCGTCTAAAGATGTGAGTAGTGGCTCCAGAGAGCTACCGGATGGTTTGTTTTCATTATTGGACTTTCTGGACGTTCCGCTACGACCTACACTTTCTTCCGTGGTCGAAGGTGTCATACCCGTTTCATCTGAATAACACAAATACATATCATATATATAATATCGCTATTCTGTCTGTCTGTGTGTGTGTGTGCGTGTATCTGAGATAACGCTTGCCGTACTATAATAGTCGTTTCGATTCGACATACATATGTAGGTTATAGTTAAACCACTGCCAAAACGTATATATGGATACAATAACAAAAGAAAAACCTTCTATATATACTGATAGCTACTAATGTTTCCGCTAGGCAGAAAATTTACGGCCATCTATTGAAAATTTATTTAATTAATTAATTAATTTTTCTATCGCTGTTTTATTTTATTTATACATATGTAGGTAGGGTTTACCATTACTTTCATATTAAACAATTAAATATAAATATTAAATTAAATACATAAAATGTATTTAAAAAAAATTCGACCGCTTGAGGATCGAACACATGACCGACGACACATTTATTTTAATTTTTTTTTTATTTAATAACTTAATATACCAAAAACCATGCGATGATATGTCATCGGGTACAACACTAGTTTTTTCATAATAATAAGTAGCACAAAGCTAACTCACAGGTTTTACACGTCACACGAAATAATCTTTTTGGAACTGAAAATTGAAATGTTGATACTTTCAAATATAGGCTCATATACATTGATACATTTTTATATTATAAATATATTTTGAAAACATATTCAAATACTGTTGACATAGTGGGTAGGATGGTTTTTGACGCTTTGATGAGACAAATTCTGATAGGAAAAGATCGAATTGGAGTCACAAATATCTAAGTCTGCCAGCAGCACTACAGATAATACTCGGAATAAATTATATTCAAACCAGGACAACCCCGCAACCTCTCGGTGGTTAGCATTAACTTAACCACTAAGCTATGCTGCTGGCTATTTGAATCTAATATATAATTTCGAAAGAGACTTTGTATGTATGTTTGTTTGTTTGGATCGTAGAATCTGTGACGTTCTGTAATAAAAATACAAACGAATATTCAAATAAATTTAAATAAAATAAAACTATTCAAATAAAATTAATAAAATGTTTACTATTAGATTGGCCATGTTTAAGCGGTTTATATTACATGTTTTTATGTTTTAATATAAACCGGTTAAACATGCTCAATCTAATAGTAAAAATTTTATTCAATTTATTTGAATAGTTTTATTTTATTTAAATTGATTTGAATATTCAGTTGTTCGATGACGTCACAGATTTACGAACCAACAATAGTTACATGCATACAAAGTTACATACAAAGTCTCTTTCGAAATTATATATTAGAATGAATTTACAAAATTTAAAACCATAGGTTTCGCTTTGGAGCAACCTGAAATGGCATCACGGTAAAAATATAAAATTTAAGAAATAAAATAAATCTATAATCAAGTAAATGCATGACTTATTGCAAATATTTCGATATGATTTAATGCCATTTTGGTGTGTCGGACGAAATCTTACCGATTGGTCTTATATTTTCCGTGGAATCTTCGCACTGTACGGTCGCCGGATGCGGATTCACCACATCTGCAACTCTCATAGGAACACTACAAGCTCGTTTCAGAATCTGTATCACAACAACACAACCATTCAAGTATAATTTTCAATTCATAATATATGTATGTGACTGTGTAGAATTATTTTTTATATAATATACTTTTTTGGTAGGTTGCGGGGGATGTGGTGGGGGATCAGGACTTGCGTTCCTCGAATCTGAAAACTTCTTTCTTTTCTTCTTGAGTGCTACAAGTGCACTGATGCCTGTAAATATAGCTACAAATAAAATTTTTGACTATCATATCACGACTTATGGCGGCTATGTGAGGGTATTTTTACCGTGAGAGTGTGATCGGTGCTCCGATGGAGTCGTCTGTGTGTCATATTTCGATTTGGGCGGTTGACTCCGTTCTAAGCTTCGATTCGAATCGCTCGGCGAGTCTGTGTTATCACTCGGGGGACTGTTCGAGTGGCTGTGAGACGAGTTTTGCCTGCAGTGCGAATTGCACACCGAGTCTTCCGATCTGAAAATCAAACACACAATACGAGAATTAGTAAACGTGACTGTGATACGCTCACCGAGTTACTTTATACGAAAATGTTGAATGATCTGTATTGTATTAAACATTTATATATTATGATAGAATCCGTTAAGTGGGAGCCGAGATGTGACATGCGGACGGACGGACAGACTTTGTAAGCTTGTCTTAAGAAATTGTTTTCATTGCTTTATACCTGCTTCGACCGATCAATTTACTGACTCTTCCCACTTTCGCCGCTTCTATTAACGTTCCCCATCGGCGTTTGTGTGATGATGATCGTTTCGGGTGAAATCTTAAAATAACATTGTACGCACGTCAAATTTGCGTTCGCAATAGCACAAAACTGATCAATGTGGGGAATTTGTGATTGTTTTTTTTTTTTTAATTATACTTATTTGCACTCCGTACTGACCTGGCCATGTTTAGAGCCAGTCCACGGTGATATGGATTGGCCTCGCTGCTCAGCGAGCTCTGCGAAGTCCTCAACGAGTGGTGCGGAGCTTTGTGGACACTTCCACCGCCTCCGAATATACCAGAGAAGGTAGATCCGAACACTTCGTGTCCGTGGGTATGCCCTTGTTCTGAATGCTACATTTCAAATAGTAAAATTAAAAGAAAATGACTTCAACAACAATAATAATAAACATCAATGAAAGAATACTAATTTTTGAATTCGACTAATAAACTTTTATTAAAGATTGTATACGTATGTATATATTGTATATATTTATTAAAATCATTGCATACTTCTTAAACTATTTAGTCATATTTGTTAAAAGTTGATAGTTAGGTGCATTTTATACAAACACACATACACACACACATGTGCAGTTGCACTTATAAAATGTGTGCGTGCAAATGAATTAGTACAATATGAAAGTGCACTTTGTGATATTATAGGCATATTTAAAGATCCTTTATGTATTATGGGGATTTTGTTATAAAAAAGTTAAAGGTCAGACCTCGTCTAAAGGAAAATGTATCAAAGCCATTGTGCGGCATTTAACTACATATGTACTATATAATATATATCATTGAGTACTGACCTTTAACTTAAAATATTATCATAGAGTTTAATTTAAAAAGCACTTTTGAAGTATGTGCAAAGTTTACATTACCATTAAGCATTGTGTTAAATAAAATGCTACAGCAACTTACGTCCTATTTAAATTATACAAAGTAAGCGAATACTTTTTTTTTGTTTAATTAGTGAAAGCAGAAATCAATGTCAGAGCGATTTATATGAACTATAACTTTTTTTATTACACGTTAAAAATAATAAATAGCAAATTTCAATACAACAGTGATTGATGCAAATCCAATTAGTGTGTCAGCTGAAAGAATATATATATATATATGTCGATTAAAAAATATTAATGCGTTTCTTTTATAATATTAGAAGCAAATCTTGTGTCGTGGCAGCTGGTGAAATTTTGAGTTGGTGTCGGCGGAAGCGTCACACTCATTGCCAGGATATCAGTGGTGGCTCGTATTCACAAACCTGGTGATGGAGGGAGGCTATGAATTCGGCGACGGGTGGTAGGGTAACATTGTTCGAAGGTGCTATGTTGAAGCCCTTCATTAGACGTCTTTCTTTCTGTCTGTTCTTCTTGCCGCCAGAACCTGAAAAGGAAAGTTCTGTATCGACATTTATATCAATGAATTTAAAATTGGGTATCCTTAAAACTATAGCATAATATATCAGGTGCGAGTCTTATTATGTATATCCTACATAGTGGAAACGCTTTGAATTGCAATGATGTCCAACTTTCATGAAGCTTGAGAAACTTATCAAACTATCCCAAAGTCTTTATTTCCTCCATCCTATTTTCAATATTATATTATTGATTTAATTCTCACCTAGTCTATAAATCTTCTGTAATTAATGAATGAAACGTTCTTTATGTTGATAATTGAATGGATTTTAAAAATCTCAATTCATTTTTTTTTTAATACTTACTGTGGTCTATATTTTTTGTTGTTTTTGATTAAAATCTTTTTTGAATGCAAATATATGGTAACAATTTTTTTGGTCAGTTACAAAATACAAAAAAATCAGTAAATCTCCATAAAGGTGGTCAGTAAAAAAACATTAAATGGTCAGTAAAAACGATAATTTACATTGTGAGACACCGCATAGGCTGAATCCTCTGATTTTGATATCTCAGTATGGTGCAAACCCTACTGTTCTACTTGAACAAGACAATTTTTTTTAAATATTGTCAAATTATTAGATATTTGCAAATTATTTTTTAGCTTGAAGCCCTTTTCTAACAATATTTCATGTATTTATTTTTACAGGAATGTTCAAATCGTTTTGATTTGCATGTTTTTCGAATATTCATGAAACTGTTCATTTGAGTGTCCTTCTTCTAAATCGCTGACTATTTAATTGAAATAATAACCCTTTTATATAAATAATTGATTATTTAAATTATTTACAGACCATTTAATTTATTAATTGACCACAAACATACTGACTAATGCATATACCATTTATAACTGACCATTTTGATATAACATTAAAAACTATTTAATTTACTGACCGAAAAGGGGAATAAGTAACTGACCATTTAAATACAGGCCCAAATATACATATTTGTACTCATGAACTTATTAGTTGGATATTATTGTCCTATTTCATATTTGAAATAATTGCTTCATATTAAAAATTATAGTATTGTTTTGTAAAATGTCGTTTAAATAATATTGAAATAATAATTTTTTTTTACTGAGATTAAATTAAACAAAAGAATTAGGTTTAAAGAATAAAGTATATTTTTTGAAAATAATTTAAGAATGAAATACTAACCAGATCCAGCTCCGCTAGCAGTGGAAGTGTTCATTCCGCTGTTCTTCAAAATTTCAACCAGCTCGCACCGGAAAGCTGATATATCTTGTTTGATCTCATTGACATCGTCTTCTGTCACTCCTTGCGATTCAGCTTTACGTTGTTGTACCGTCACGTAGCGTCTTACCAAATTCCTCATGATACTCTGAAAATAATCGACGATAATTAAAAAAAAATCATTTTCATCTAGATCTACATATGTATATACTCCAAATATTTAAAACCTGATATCGAAAATCTCGCTCACTGGCTTGTTTCACCTTTCGCTTAAACAAAAATTAAAATATACTTTCCATATTTATCTACTTTTGTAATAATTAATCATCTCAAACAATACTAGTATTATATTATGAAATGACTTTTATTAAAGTTTTACTAATTGAAACATTATCATTAGTTTATTTCATTAATTGTATCACTAGCATGTATAAGGCATGTAATTTATGATGAACTGCAGTAACTGACCCGTATTGTTCTCATATGCTCCTTTTTGGCTCGAGAGTGACCGCACATTTTCCTCTGTATCCATTGAGAAGCATACCACAATGATTTGGGTGTTGGAATTATGTTGAAAGGCGGTGGAACTGTACCACCTTCTTCAAAATAACTAATCCACAATTTGCTACGTGCAAACTTCCATTCAATATCTGCTCTTTCCTATAAAATTTTTCATAGTATTACAAAGTGTTTATTAAAACTGAGTACATACATACATACATATGTGTAATGAAAACAATATTACTGATATTAATTGATAAGAATGATTCATCATCGCAATGAGTAAATTCAAAAGGACGACGATATTGATAACAGAATATGTTCCGAACATAAGCATGCCCCAAAACCTGGTGAAAATCTTGATTCCATCCAATTCAAACGAATCCAAATCAACCAAACCGAAAACTGCCCAAAATAGAGTTTGTATGGTTTCAAACAAACTGTAAAGAATGTCATTTTTAAGTCATGTATGTAGTTCTAAATATAATATGAAATAATAATGCAAATGTAATTTATTTACTTGGCAAATCTTCGCCAAACTACACAAGCATTAGTGTCTGGTTCTGGTTTGGTACTGTTAATATCATGCATTTTAGAACCATAAGTATTTTCCTTTGGACATCTCTTCTTCTCCATATCCGCATAGTACCATAGAAGTTGATTTAAACCTAAAGTTTATACAATATATATTATTTAAAATGAAATATGTACATTAAACCGAAATGTATTATATGTAGGTGTGAACTCACCGCATGAGAAAGCAAATAATACCAAAACATATAAAAAGAAGAACTTCATAATATCCATAACCATTCTGGATAGTGACACTTGTAAAGGTCCTAAGTGTGGATTAACGGAAAATATGTATACCAGTTTGAGAGAACTGAAAAAATACAAATCAGCATTAATTTTGATTCCGATAGTCTTTTTGTGAATGGTTTTAAAGTTAATCACCTAAATATGTTGGCTGCAGAAAAGAGGCCTTCGGATAGCAGCATTGGATCCCAGGCATCCCAATGTTCTCTTGGCGATTCAGCGGTATTCCAACCCAATGCCACCTCCCTCTGAACTTGATAATAGGCCACAATTCTTAAAGCTATCGTCGCTACGTACAAAGAGTTTGTCACAAAGTCTATCACATTCCACATATCGTTCACATATTCTTCTAATCCCACGTCCCACAACTGTTTCACTTCGCTCCATATTAACCCTTGGAAGGTTTAAAAAATAGTTAAGTAGGATATTTCACTTGCTATGCCAATCATCGACTCAATTACTCACCGCTGACCCATGCTAGAATGAACCATTCTACTATTGACGGTGGTGAACCTCTTTTGGTTGGAATGTCTTCTTTTTCAGGACCTGTGTCTCCCCACAGCCAACCACCTATGACTGTTTCTATGCGTTGTGATGCCAATATTAACATAACTGGAACACATTAGAAATAAAACAATTAAAAAATGAGGGATTTGAGTATATAGAAGTACTGACGGATCCAGAGGGGGCAATCACTCTCGCCATAGTAGGATTTGTACTTTACTATACGTTTATTTTACATTACGACTAAGTATAGTTTCAGCGGAGAGAAGTTTCTAAAATTGGAAAAGGCTGAAGACTTATTTGAGGAATAGAATGAGTCAAAAAAAAAAACTCAGTTTTAGTATTATTAAATACTCATAGGAATATTGATGTAAATATTGACGACATGATAAATATTTTTGTAAACAATGGAAAGATTGGGGTAAAGACACACGCGGCAAGTGTTTTTTTTTTTGGTTCGGTGATTATTTCGCACAAAGCGATCTCGCACACGTCATTAAAATCTCGATCACGGAACATCTGGTACCCAAAAATTCTATCCGTCGAGAGTTAAACACGCGAAATATCATACTAACGAGAACACGAGTGCCAGATATTCCGTATTTGCGATTTTCGCGACAACGATTGTTATGTGCACGATCGCAATGTGCGAAATAATCGTTTTTTATATAGTTTAGAAATAAAAAATGCTAGACATACTACGGTACGTTAAAATTGTACCACTGCTTTCCTTCACAAGCCTCACTCCTGGAGTGTTTTCAGTGATATTTTATCCTATAATTGGTCTTTTGTAATGTATTTTATTATTTGTTCTGTTTTGATTTAAGACTGTTGGTTTTTCTAATAAAATAAAATAAATAAATAAATATTGATAAAGTGATCGATAACGGCGATTCTCATACTTAAAGAAATGTAGGAGAAACTTGTCGAAATAATAAGATAAGAATTGATAATGGCATGAATATGCACCTCTCACCGCTGAAGTCCACGTGCGAGTTCCGTGCCGCACTTTTGAGTGTGTTCTTACCATTAGGCTACATATTTAAGTAAGACTCGATTTAATTTAACTTAGTATGAATTATCTTTATTTACAGCGGATGGATTATAGTAATTTTATTATTTATTAGTGTAATGTTTCTTTAGAATGTAAGCATATTTTATTTAAATAAATATTGAATATAACTAGTTTGTTTTTAAAATATCGCTGCCCCCTATCCGTCAGTGTGTGAAAGCATGGCATGATTTATTGATATTCAGCAGTGGATGATGATGGATACTTACAAAGAAAAGTGAAGTAACTCGCCGAATGACAGATGAACTTGATGAATGGTTTACGCATCGTCTTGCCGAGTGCAGAATGTGGTGCTATGATATAAGAAGCCGAGAACAATGGGAACATCATGCCGATACGGACGATCTCCAGTGCTTGCAGTGCCATGTTTTTCCTTCTGAAACCGGGCAGACCCTCGTACCAGATCGACGCCAGCAGCTGTTGGACGTTGGGGTGTGCCACGAACTGAAAAACAAAATGAAAATTGCAAAAGTTGACCAATTTCAGACAGTTTCAGACGAGTCTGCGATACCTTTTTTTGTCTGAGTTTGATGGCGAGTTTCAGTCTGTTCAGCTGCATCCTCTCGCCATGTTCGAAAGCCGGTCCTGTGGGGTCGTGGTTGAGAAGTACTTCTAATTCGTGCGAGCTTCGCGTGTGATCTAATAAAGCGGTGGCGAATTCTTGACATTGCTTTCTAAGTTCCTGATACTCTATCTGCAAAAACGTAGGTATATAATGTAAAGACAAATATAAAATAAAGCACTTCAAAGATAAACTTTTAATAATAAACATTATCTCGAGTATCTGAAATACTTTTAAAAATAAACACATTTATTTGCTATGCTTGGAGAGCATACTGAAGCTTACCTTGAATTCATGCTCCATGAAGCTCAGGCGTCTCAACTCCCATGACAGTTCGAAAGCCGTTAATATGGGATCTTTAGACGATAGAGCTATGAGACTAGGACTAGCTAGGGCTCGATAAGCATTTATCCTCGAGCGGGAATGTCTGAGAGAGTCTTCTTGACGCGAGGTGACACATTCGTCACATCCACACCTGAAAAAAGTGCAAAAAGTTATTATTTTCATCAATATCAGGATCCAAATGAAAGGCCAAAGTTACTTCACATCATTTATTCAATGATTCAAGAGATCCACATGCATCCACCGCTCACTCCATAATAATCTGATCTACCGTGTGTACCTCCTTAAAAAGGACAAGTTGCTCACCACAGCTTCCCCGATCCATTTATGTATGTGGTGAGTCTATTGTTCTGTGAGAGCTTGAGCGTGTCCTTTGTTCGGGCACTTACTGAGTCTCGTTCGCCTAATCCAGGGTCTCTATTGTTCACCCACGAATATACTTATAGTGGATACTCTTTCAAAACTGTTCCAATTTTTTTTATACATATAATATATCTTGTTTATTGCATCTGTTATGAGCAACACTAGTTATCCTAACTTCGTTTACTCATCTCACTTATGACTTTCCATGCATAATTTTACACTATCTTGGACTATTACCCTAACCCATCACTATTTGAATCTTTATAATTTTTAATATATTTCCTTTTACTATAGGTGCCATAACAGGTTGCCCCAAAGTGACTCATATGGCCAAATTTGTAACACATTCTACAATGAGGATATACATATTTAACAATCAACAAATTTGAACTTGCTACGAATATACGAGAAATGGAGGGGAGGATAGTTAGGATGCTGATTTTGTAATTGATTAGGTAATTGAGCTAAACAAAATGGCAAACAGGAGGCGATCTATCTGAAATTAATAACCATCTAGATCTTGCCAGCATACATATATAAATCAATTCCGGCCGGGATTTGAACTCTCACACTATCTACTGGTAAAAAAATGGCTTAACTAGTAAGCTACGCTGTAATATCTATTTCATTTTCATTCGATTAAATTCACTTAATCTTAGTTTCAGTCGTTTCTTTATTTTGTCTTCCTTATTTCAGGACATGTTGATGGCTTGTATTAAATATATTATATTTGTAAAACTATCGCTGCGTAAGATTGGGTTCAGGATCAAAAAAAGGTCAAAGTTACTTTACAGCATTTATTGATCTGAATCAAGAGATCGAGAATCTTAAATCTGCTGTTTGTACGTCACTTTAAAGATAAAAAGCAGATCTCAGCTTTCGCGATCGTTGAGGTTGATCCTGCATGTCTATTGTCTGAGCATGCACGCAAATTGAACAGGTCCAGACTTGTCTCCGCTTTCACAAACGTTATGTACATTGTAAAAACTATCAAGTGGGTAATATTTATTTTTTCAGTTTAATTTTTCAATTTTTCTTGTTCAGTTGTATTATACTGATGTATGTAAATTCACCTTTTTATATAAAAAGAAAAACCAAAATCAGAGTAACAATACGTGTGCGTGGATTCTGTCAACTTACAGTTATTTGGACGGTGCTCAATTTTTTCTCTCCAGAACGAATGCGTGCACTAGGCTACTAGTGTATATATGTATAACCAGATTACATTAAATTTTATGATGTACATAGATTCGATATTACCTCACATCATGCGGCATAGGTAATGTTGCACCACGGTCCAGAAGTATCTTGATAATTTCATAGTTGTCCCTGTGAGCTGCCAGTATGAGGGGGGTTATGTCGGGCGTAAAGGTGGCTGTATCTGGTGGAAGTGCTTCCCAACTCTGTACAGCACAAAATAATTGTCAAATTAACACAGTGATTTTGACACATAATATACATAGGTATGTGAAAAGAGGCCATTTTACAAAGGGTAATGGGAAGTTAAGTTATCGATACTTTCCGGTATTTTCCGACGCGGCTCACTTTGGGAAAATATCCCTCGGTATCCGAAACAATGGCCTGAGTGGTGGGAGGAGATTCCGGGTGCCATTTATCCATTGTTTATCCGAATATAAAAATCCCGAGGGATATTTTTCAAAGACAGATTTCCTCGGTGGGGAAAATGGCGTCCGAATGTCTGCGCCGAACGCAGACAGTAATTGGAAACTTGAACGGGCACAAATAAACTACTGGAGATATCTTGGTCCTTTTGTCCTCGTTTCCCTTTGAGTGTCTTTTTTTTTCGGCGATGAATTGTAGCACAGTGTGTGTTATGACTTAAAAGGCGAATTCGGGGGAAAGTAAGCGCGTGAAAGGCTCAATTTTGAAGTGATGTCGTTTCATTACACAAAAGGGAGGAGTCGTAAAATTTTCAAATGTAGAGTATTTTTCAATAAGTTAAAAAGGGATCACTTTCGCTCAAGTTATTCCGGATGATTGAGTTGCAAATTTTTTGAGTACCTACATTATTATGTTTCAGGATAATATTAGAAATTCATACCGGAAAGGGAGCCGGTACAAAAACAATCTTCATCAATGTGATTAATGATTCTTTGAAAAACTTTGAGAATTAGTAAAAATTGGTCCACATTCCTTTTTTTTACTAGCCTTCATTTACAGGTTAAGATATTCTTTAACAAAAAATATTCTTAAAATTAAAATTAATTCGGCAACTTTTATTATACACTGTAAATAATATTTATATGCACAGGGATTTTTTGTAATATCACGTACTGGAACGGCGTTCCGGCACATTTTTTATACTTTTTTTTAAATTATGTCTAATTTTATATCCGCTCCGTGGCATAATATTTCAATATAATTTTCTTTAATAAAAAGCTTGGAAAGAAATGAGTTCCGGCATTTGTAAGCAAACATATTTATTATCTACATGTATGTATGTATGTATGTATATGTTACAGTCCGTGTTAACTCCGGTTCGTTTATCAACATACTAGTTTGTTCATACACAAACTATTTTTATTGGTTTTAGTTTAAGTGCTTTTGTCAAAAGCTATGTATCTTCATATATGTATGTACTTAGATTCACTAGGTGTCACATGAAGCACTTAGCTGTCAAAACTTTTGAGTTTTCAAAGTTTTCAGATGTTAAAGCACCAAGTCTTTAAAAAGGAAATCCTTTGGAAACCACATTAGAACGTTACTATAGTTCCCGTTTCAACTATTTTTAAAATATTGCAACTCGGGGTAATCATATATGTATATATATAAAGGGATGGCACAAACGATTGAGAATATGTACATAAACTTAGGTCTAGTAATTTGTGCATGAACAAACTATGCATCTAATTCATTTGTAACTGGTCAGATTGGTTCGTGTATGAACAAACTAATATGTTCATGAACGAACGAAATACACACTTGGTCTGTAACATGTACATACATACTTTTAGATTATGAATGTTTTTTTTAGGATTAAATTGCATTTTAAACCCAACATATGACATACGGTTCGGTGATTTTTCCGCACAAAGCGATTTCACGCACGTCACCAAAATCTTGATCTTGGAACATTTGGCACCCGAAAACTTTATCCATCGAGAGTCACACACGCGAACAATCATACTTACGTGAACTCGAGAGCTAGATAATCCGTATTCGCGATCTTCGTGGCAACGATTGTCGTGTGCGCGATCGCAATATGCGAAATAGTCCGTTTACCATGACATATGTACATACATATGTATATATGATATTAATGATTATAGTAAGGTTAATATTCTTAAATAAAGTAATGAATTATTTTACACTATGTATATTGGAATTATATTGATTGTAAAATGTTGATTATATTGAGCTACAGTACCTTTGGATTTTTAATTTTATTATAATAATAATAAAATTTATCTTGTTTATATAAAAAAAACTCTGACGTTTACGGCAAGCGTATAAATTTAGATTAGTTCAACTAATTATTATTATTGCTATTAAGAATAAATTTATATTACACAAAATGGCAATAACGATTAATGGCTATTATAAGCAATTTTCACTGATCCCTTGGCGCTCGTAATAAAGTTCAACCGTATACCTACAGATTACATAAACAAATTTATATTTAGCTGCGAAAATCATTGCTCGAATAGGCAATATTTGCGTAATTGTGTATCGAAAAGGTACATATATAAGTTAACAGATACATAGTATTCCAGTTGATTTGCCGTAAGCGTAAATGTTTTCTTTGGAGAATCAAAGCAAAGTCGTAAAAGCGAACACCGTCTTATTACACAAACATTGTGTGCACTTTGCAAATAGTGAACTCAATGGAAAACAAATAGTGCGGCTTACGTGAAGCTCGCCAAATTTGTGTCTGGTCTCCTCGTGGTCCAGAAGTGCTTCGACGGCCTCGACGAACTCTTCGGAGATGGCGTGGAGAAGGGCGTCTCTGGTTTGCACTCGATGCTCGATCAGCAGCTCGACCATCTCCAAGTTCTCGTTGTCGATGGCCATCAGTAAGGCACTCCTGCCAAGAGGGTCTACACAGTTCACATTGATGTATTCCGTCTCTTGGGCCCTTTGCATCATACTGAAATTTTATAAGTTAGGATATATTATTAAGACTTTTGATATCAAATTAAAAAAAAATACAAAGCAGATGTGACCGCTGTGTAATGAATATCCATTGTCCATCAGGTGTAGGATGATACTCAGGTAAAACGCATATGCTGTCCCCTTCACCCCATTTAGACCAATGGCATTTCGCGCGTGCAGTGTTCTATTGTCTGCACGAAATGCTATTGGTCGAGAGACAGCGAGGGAGATAGTGAGTACGTTTTTCGTAAGTCTCTTCCTAGAGCGGACCAATTATAGTTTATAATTTATTGCATAAATGAAAATACTACAGTTGCTTATTTATTTCATCTGTCACCATTGCCTTATATTTTATTTTTCACATAGATATTATATACGTATACTAGGAATGCCTGACACACCCAATGCACCTTCCTAGACAATCAATCACATACATTGCAGCATTTTTATTATATAAATCACTCTATTTCGAGAGGCTGAAGAACACGCAATTAAAAATGAATGAATGAATTAATTAATCCATTGAGCCATCCATGGATTTAGACTTGTACGAAAATTTGTACATATTGTACATAAATCAAATTCAGATATTTGTGACAGTGGGTATGATGATTTTTGCCAATTTGAGGAATCGTTTCAACACTGAAAATCAGATAAATTGGCAAACTCTGATAATAAACGATCGACTTGGAGTCACAAATTTCCAAGTCTAACCAGCAGTATTAAAGATTACCACGGGATCAAACCCAGTAATCTCTCGGTGCTAAACATAAACGCAACCACTGAGAGATACTGCTGGCTAAATACATAAATAACTACATGATGACTAAATATGTAAATACATACATTTCTACCATACATAGGTGGCATGACAAGGCAAAACTTATAGTCAAATTCTTTTTGTACATAAGTACTAAACAATTCTAAACATTATAATACAATTGTCATATAATACAATAGCACCACCTAGTATGGTTTTAGAAATTATCTCTAGACTAAGTGCAAGTAGGCTAAACAATGGCCACCGAATTGGCCGCTATTGGCCCCTTCTCAGAAGTTACCGATAGCGTGGGACTGAGTGTCGTGGGAATACATATCCGAGTACATGCCTAAACAATAGGGAAGTAACCGGACGTCGAAGATGCCTTGAGCGACCTGTCCCTTATAAGGAGGTACTTAGACCATATCAAGACATTCTGGACGGAGCACTGGCAGTGCGTGTATCTCCTTAATCACCAATAAATGCTGTGGCACGACTTTGGCCTTTTAATTGGATCCTCCACCCACCTCTACGCAACAATACTTATAATTAATTTCCTAGCGAATTTTAAAAGTCAAAAAAATATATATTTCTTTTACGGATTTTTTCTCCGTACTATTAAAAAGGGGAGAATACCGATTTTAATTAAGTTAGTTAAATCGGCAAATTCTAGCAGGAGATTTGTGTTTTAATAACCACAATATCCCGCCAGCAGCAAATTTGGCCGAGAATTGAACCTACGGCATCTCTAATTTTATGCAATATCTCTAACAGTGCACTATGCTGTAGCTAGATATGTATGATATACATATAATATATGTACATACATATGTAAGTGGTATTTTCAATCTATTCTACATAGATAAATCTGTAGAAAAAAAATCCAATTAAGTATTTGGAGCTGTATGTACGTTTTCAATTCTTTGAACTACATACTGAGTAGTCTAGCTCCATAGAAGATTTTTTTTTTTGATGTCTGCATTTTATTTTTCATTGTTCGCAGAATGGAAATGTGAAACGCTTGCTATTCCGAACCCTCAGAGGCGGAAAATCTGGCGGATTAAATGAAGGTGGGTGTGACATAAAAACAATTTTAACCATTAATACCTCTTGTAGCGCCATAAATCATGGGAATGAGAGAAGATAAAAAAAAATCCCGCTGACCTTTTTTTGAACCCCTCCCCACCCGCGCGGTTTCGTCTGGCATTTATGTATAATAGGTATAATATTCATGTTTATATAAAAGTTTTCACGTTTTCACGCCCCAAATTAATTTGAATGCAAATAAAATAAATTCAAACTGAAAATATATCCAAACTATTAGAAATGTTATGATAACTTTATTTATATTACAATGTTTTCGAATGAAAACTGCGACAGCTTGTTCACATCAGGCACAACGAGCTAGCGATAATAATGTGTTTAGTATTGTGTAAATAAAAACTACAGGTGAGTCTCTTCATTTATTTTTTGCTATGAGATAATCAGCGGAAAAGTGGTCTAACCCATAAATATCGCATGTTTGTTTTAAATTAAATTGCACACCTCGCGTAGTAGAGAGTTGCATAATTTTAGACTAATACATTCGAACTCATTTAGATACATATGCATATCTAAAATTTAATTTTGGTTTAAGCCATATTGTATCGCTGATAATATGTATGCTATAATTTTTGGTGAAATATATTGCCTCATTACGTTCTGGAGCTTTCCCGCGAAACCATTAGCAATTTTAGAGATACACGTGTTTGCTATTAAAAGTAATAATCAAAGTCGTTTGCGGCGGCTAAAAATTTATTGAAGTCGTTAAAATTGCCAAAGTGAAATTATTTTCTGTTATTTCGTACAAATCTTCCTTAATAATAAAAATATTCCTAAGAAAACATAATACAATGTAAACACATTTGTGGAATAAACTGCGTAGAGCTGTGTATATAAAAGCAAAACTATTCCGGAAAGAACACTCAGAAAATTTACGTGGAATTTTAACAATATTCATATCTAAAATAAGCAGCGTGCAAACAATCAGTTAAAAGCTTAAGCATTTTCGAATAGATTATACCGAAGTGGTTTCAGATGCGGAGCAAATGTATGTACATATGTAGTTCATTGACCGTTGGAAAATTCTATAGCGCAAACTATTGAAATAAAACGCTAAAGTTAAAGAGCCAATGATGTGGAAATTCGGTTCTTTTCTCAATTGAGGTATTATTAGCGTGCGGTTAGGTTTAAATCCTGTTTTAAAGATCCACTTAAAGGCCATTTTCCGAGTGGCAATCAATCAAGCGGTGGCGGAAGGGCTTTTCTACGTAAGCTTTTATGCGGCCGAGCTTTCAGGACGAAATAAAGCTGAAACTAGACGTGACTCGACGAGGTTCTCGCTGAAAACCTTCCCCCTTACAGACTGTGAAGTCTTTGTAAAGCTAATGTACTTGGGAGTAGAATGCGCTGCTGCGTGCACTTGATCATACGACCCAAAGAGAACACTCCATTATGATTATATAATACGGTAATTGGACTATTCGTCACATTGGTGTGGTCATAAAGACAATTTTTCTCATGAAAATCGCAAATACACAATATTTGCCACTCAAATTCTCATAAAATAAATTCTCGGCTCCGTTATAGAGATTTTAGTGACTTTGTGACGAGTAATTTGTGACCAGTAATCACCGAACCATATAATACACATTGTATTCAAATTCAGAATAAATTATAAAGACTTAAATTAAAAATATATAGTACGTGCATATATGTACATATTTTACTATCGTAAATGCAAAAAACCAGTAACATGGACTAGTGGTTAGTATATAATGCTTTCGAACATAGTGGTCACTAGTTCGAGTTCCACTGGTTGCTGCTGGCCAGACCTTGGTTTGTGACTTTGTGGTCGATCGTTTCCTATCAGAGTTTGCCAATTTATCTGATTGAATTGTTGAAATGTTCCTACCAATTTGGCCGCCACCCCCATTTGTGACCATTATTTGAATTTAATGTCAAAATTTAAAATAATATTATTAGTTTATATTTATTTATTTATAAAAAAATATATTGTTTTTACCCCCAATCCCACATTAAGGACATTGTTCTTCCGATGACCAACCAATACTCAACATACTCGAAGAAATACATCTGGCAGTTGCAAATATAATAGAATATAAAAGACCCAGCTCTATGCGGACTGAATCTATACCTGCTATCCCGTTATTTCTCTGAATTATAGTTCGGGTGTTTTGTAGTTGTAACTTGAAATCCACAAGTATACAACAAGACGATCTAAATGCATTTTAAAAAGTAGGAATGTCTTGTTCTTTTTCAAATCTCTCGGGCGCCTTTATATTTCGGCCACCTATGTAGTATGTGCTACATGCTCATTTCATACCATTGTCTCGGCTTTTGCCATTTTAAACTTGCCAGAAAGATTTACAACTCAATTTTAAGAATTGCCAATCATCAATGAACATCGAAATGTCATCTGCGCAACCCCATGAATATCTCGTCTTTTGTACATGCTGAAATTCAAACAGTCAAAATTCAATCGAAATGAGCATGCAGCCGCGTGGTTTGCAACTATTTGTAGCAAACACACTTCAACTGTAACATATGTATGTATATGTATAATTGTTCAATAATAATGAAATTGGTTCTAATTAAGTTTTATTGTAGATTGTCTTAATGATGTGCGTATTAGTCGAAGTTGCTTTTATATCTATGTAAATTCTGGAGCGAGCTTCCTAAACGATTTTCCGACCCTTTGAAGTATGTGTACTACGTTTTGTCCGGCAATTACTTACGGGTCTGGAAGGTTTCAGGCACACGTAACGCCGATGAGACCAAGAGTCCTCTTAATAAATCATTAAAGCCCTACGGGAGGGCTCAACTGCGTGAGGTCTCACACGCCCTCACCACACATACATATGCGTGTTGTTAATTGTCACTTTATTGTGGTCAAGGCTTAATTAAAAGCTGGAGGATCGGGGCGATTAGTGCGATTTGGACCGATTGCCGATAATAATTAACCCGTTCGTTCCAGATCAGTGTGTGCTTGTATGTACGTATATATGGGTGTTTAACACACGTCAAACATCTCCAAACTTGGGTATGAAAATTTCGTTTAATTTTGAAGGTGGTCGTGTCAGAGAGCTTTGCGTGCAAACAAAAGTTCATCTTGAACTCGGCGCGAGCTAAAGTTTGACATTGCTTTACCGCATCTCAACTTTGTGCATATATTATACTTATGCAGTCAGAATTTATAAACTAATTTTACAACTGAATGATCGTTGAGATTGTCAAAAACAACAATACATATTATATGTAGTGGAGCATTTTCAATTTTAACAGTCGAGTGTGTCTTAAGTTCGGATTCATAAATTGTAAACGGACTCTCAGTGGAATTAGATGCGAATGAATTTATGGACAGAAACGCGATGCTGATTTTCATGAATTTTTTGACGGGTTTTGTATTAAAAATTAAAAAGAAATATACACGTATAGGTATGTATATTCAAAGCTTGCTCACTTTCAGAATGACGTCAAAACGTATATTTCATTATTTTGACGTTGATTAATTAACTTTTCTGTACCAGTGATAGGCAAGGATCTCGAGAGTGAGCCCTTCAGTGCTCCAAGTGCGAATGTGAATTAAAATTAATATTCACTCCTTATATTAAATATAATACGTTTCGGAAAGTTTGCGCATCAAGGCGACATACTTACCCTGTACTGTTGTAATCTGAAATTCCACGAGAATGTTAATTTTTCAATTTGAAAGTGTGTTTTTGGTAATTTAAAGTGTTCCAATTTCAAATAAGAAGCTCAAATTTTAATTAGAATGGCTTGCGGTATTTATTTATATACGTATAATTTTTTAAAGAAAAGAGTATGGGGTAAGGTACGTGACACGCCATTGGTACAAATATTCAAACGGACAGATGATTGAATTGATTGAAAGTGTTGCTACCAAAAAATTGAACCAATTACGAAAAGCAATTCGACAAGCAATCTAAGTAAAAGAATTTGTTGTATTATTGTAGACCATTTCTAATCAATATGAAAATATCTTATATTGAGGTTTATCTATGATTCATTAATTTGTTTATGTATTTCAATTGTATTTTATGTTGTCTTCTGCAATTCTTTTCGTTATTGAGGCAAATTGAAGCGAACTGTTATGCCAGATGAAATATCATCGCATGGGTTATGGCATATTAAGCTATTAATTAAAAAAAAAAAAATAAAATGATCCGCACGCGGTCGTATTTTTTTCAAATACCTTTTAAATATATTTAGTTTAATATTTATATTTAATCGTTTAAACATGGTAAAAACTACCTACCTACCTACATACATATAAACAATGTAAAACACCAATAAAAAATTAATAAATTAATAAATTAATTAAATGGTCAGACTTGAATATTTGTGACTCCAGGTTGATCGTTTCCTATCTCAATATTTCATTGTTGAAACGGTTCCTCGATTAAATTGGCTAAAAACCATCGAACCTACTATTTGAGTATTATTAATGTACAATAAGATTTATGAACAAGTTAAAATTCATAGATGTCTCGTTAATTTCGAGTTTTCAGTGTCTCGTAATTCAGCGACTTGTGTAATAAAAAAATGCTGTATTTTTTGTAATTGGCCAGGAAGGCGCATTGGGGTTTATCTGCTAGGCATTCCTGGTATGTGTATATGTACATATATAAAAAATACAAATAAAAATGTATATATGAATGTATGTGTGTATGTACATATGTACTATATATGGCACTTAGGGGCAATCCGATAGCGCTATCTTGGGAAAATATAAAATTGAGTCCAACGGTCATGGCGCCTTTCCCAAGTATAAATAAATTAATAAATATTTTTGCTGTACCAATCCAGCGTGTTATAGGAGGGTTGATTGTATAAGTACATATAATAAACTAATATGTAGAGCGCCCGCTATAATAGATAAAAAAAATAGTAGGAAACACATACAGCTGAGTGGACTTATCTAAGTTAAGGCATTGAGAAGTATAATATTATATGAGCTGTGATCACAGGAAATGGATATACAATAATATCGTGAACAATGGAAATAGGCCCAATTCTCAAAATTAAAACCGTTTTATGTGTATATTTATCTGGCAGTGACCGCAACGCGTAAACAAACGCGTTTGTACTTCGCCGAGATCGTTTTGGTCATAAAGTCACACGCGCCGGGCAACAAATTACAATGTTATGACATGCCATTCAAGAGCGCAACCAAAATTAGTATTGCGTACGAAATTTTTCGATTATATCGAAACGAGATGGGAATTGGGAAGGAGGGGGGGAATGAAAAGAATTAAACGTCACGTGAAATTTTCGCTGCATGTCAACATGCAAAGTGGGAGATAAAATTTGAATATTTTTATAGGTCGCCGCCGCCGCAAAAAAGAGTAAATAGAAAAATTGTCATGAATAGTAAACTGTGTTGCGGGTGTGTTAAAAATGAATAAATGAAAAAGGGGTAAAATTGCACTTACAGCCGTAGCGTTTTGTGCGTGACATTTTTCGCGCGTCGCTTTCGCATTGGCAACACTGGCTGGGGTGGCAAAATGGCGACACGTGAGTGGGATCGTTTGGAACGTCCGAATTTATCAACGAAATTGCATGGACTGGGAGAGTGGGAGATGTTCGAATTACACCAGCGACCGATTGGTCAATGGGGCCGGTCCTAGTACTAGTGTACGTTTGCCAACGCACTCTGCACACAAATAAAAATCTTGCCTATTGCGTAAATAATAATAGAAGGGGAGAGCCCGTTGGAACGGAAACGGAAACGACTGCGGTATGAGCTGTGCAGCTCTCTCGCTTTTGTAGTGCAACATCAAAAGAAATGAACTTAAGTGTGCACTTTTTACGGCCATGCATATGAATATGTATCATCAGCATCATTTACAGCCATTCGCTATCCTTTCATGGATGAACACCGCTCTAACGCTTCCATTTGTCTCTGTTTTGATCAACTCTCATCCATCTCATCCTACAAATTTTTCCTATTCCATACGACCATCTACAGCAACATATGTAGATAAGTGGTTAGCATATAATGCTTTTGATTGTATGGTCACGGGTTCTATCCCTGGATTTGTTGCTGGCCAGACTTTGAATATGTGACTCCAAGTTCGATCGTTTCCTTTTAGAGTTTGCTAAGTTATCTATATTTTAGAAACGGTTCCAACAAATTGGCAATCCTGTACTAATTTTCATAAAATTTGAGTTTACAGCACCTCATTTTTTTTTGATATTTAAAAATGCTGCAAAAATTTGTCCATAGATGTTTCTATGAAGCAATGTTTCATGATCGATGTTTGAAATTGGCCATGAATAGTACTCCTATAAGGTACAATGCTGACCATATATGTATGTCGTGTTGATAAAAATGGGAGTATACCTGTATAAATAAATAAATAAATAGCCTTCTTTGCACACTTTAATATTCTCTCAGGTACCGTTTGAGAATTTTTTTCGTCCATCTATTGTCCAGTCTTCTAGCTAGGTTAGGATTCCCTATCTTCGCTATATCAATAACCCTTCCGTTTTCTATCTCTTCTCGTTATGTCAAGCATACAGCGTTTCAAACTTCTTTCAGTGAATTGGACTTTATGAAGCATTCTGGCGTTCATACCCAAGTTTTGCATCCATCACTGGCAAAACAAATTAATCGAACATATTTTTATTGAATATGTACATATGTATGTATGTATGTATGTATGTATACTGGTTGAAATAATTGTTATGAGTTGTTACCAAATACAGAACATGTAGGGATTTCCCTATAAATTGACCCATTAATCTTATATATTGAATACACTGGGGTATGTACTCGGAATGCCCGAAGAAAAGGTTGTTGCATAGGTATCTTTAGTATTTATAGGTAAAAGGATTCTAGGATATTTCATTTCATTCATTGTGGGGAAAACTCGCCGACAGATTGCATGCAATTATTTTTTTTTAATTTTACTATACGGCTATAAAAAAATAAACAAAATATATAATTTATTGTTTTGTTGATAAAATAATTTATTGTTTTGTTGATGAAACCACGGATAATGAAACCAGGCGGCCATTCAAAACATGGGGTTTGGTACCATTTCTACTGAATTTTAAGCCATGGATGATGTGAAAAGTGAGTTCAATGTCTGTATAATTTTTGGCTAGCAATACATTTTGGTATATCTCTTTACTAGTATATTCAGCTTTATTTTTTTTCACTCCCACTTGCAATATATCTTCAATATCTACTTCTTATGCTCATGGAACAAGGTCGTGTCTGATTCGTTTACTGATTCGAAATATTCTCCGTTTACTAGATATGATTACAATATCTGGACATCTGCTTTCAATCGAATGACAATCTTCGCGAGATCAATGCTGTTGCTACGTTTGATTTCTGTGCTGATTTTAAGTTTATTATTGTACTTAAGTGAGGTTCAGTGGATTCCGTATATAACATTGGGGCATTAAGTTATTGAGAACCTGGCTTAATTTTAAATAAAGGGGAAAGAAGAAGAAGCATTGTGTTATATTCGGTCGCCTTCAAAATTCACGATCTGGTGACAGCAAATACTATTCTTATCTTTGAGTCGGCGGGATCGTTTATGACGTCGTTTCACTTCAAGAAGTCGTATTTTAAAATTTCTATTGAGCAGATTTTACGTGTACAATAGAATAGTATTAGTAATTAGATGTAAATATAATATATGATCAAATCGTGATATAAAATACGCCTTAAGGTCTATTTTATATTATCCAGCACTGCACGTCAACGGGTTGGCACAGCACTGCACGGAAAACATTACTATTTATACTATACAGCACTGCCTGTTTTTGACACGTTCATACTGTTTTGAACGAGTGCAAGACAAAATCGGATTACTATACATTACAGAGCGTGATAATATGGTGCAATATTGCTTGCGTCGTGTCGTCGAGTCAACATTGTCAGAATACGTGGTTTCCGAAAAATTCCCAAAATATTCTAACGAAAGTGCATGATAGCACTTTAGTTAGAATGGTTGCACTAGTCATTATGACGTCACGCCATGCGTGCATATTTCCCCACTGGCTAAATAAAACTGGTTCTGCTTGATACGTTTCGGTGACATGAACTGCTGTATAATATGAATAGATTGTGTCGGTTACGGACACGCCACGTACATATCACGGAATATATGAATGTGTCCATATAGAATATACTAAAGTAAAGTTATTGGTCTGTGCTAAGCTAATATAAATAAACCTTTGTGTATACGATCTAATAAGCGTAATTGATTTTGAATAATATAGTTTAAACAAGGTGATATTAGGAAAATAACCGGTCATTTAGAAGGTAGCAAATCTTCAGAAGGCATCATTAGATTCTAACAATTTTTTTTCTTATAATATTTTCAATAGATACATTTACTAGATGTAATAGATAGAACTTCAGTGGCGTCCTCCAAGGTAAAGTAGCGAAAATGTATTCAATACATCTTTATGAACCTAATGGAGTCTTATCATTATTCAATAATATGGAAAAAAAATCAATTGCTTATTCAGTAGAGAAAGCTGAATACCTGCTTAATTTCAATATCCATCCATCAAAGCCACCTATAATATAAGATTTCGCCTTGGGTTATTCTTTCAATTTGCAACACCAACTTTTCGATCTGTCTTCTGTACATTTTCCCGATACATTGTCAACGCGTTTTATCTGTTGAAGTGAAAATAAAATTTATCGGAAACGATATAATTTTTACGCGAAATGAATTAGGTAATTTGATGGATGTGTTTATGTACATTAAATACCTACACATACATACATACATATAGATAAGAACGCCGATATGATTGATTAGAGTCACGTTACATTTTTGGGATGTTTCCGTTTCGAGCTGCCGCCCATTATCAATATTAGATGACAAATGATAGTCAGTTTCAGCGGTGTTGAAAAACCTTAACCGTCTGTGACGGATATTGAAATGAAAAAAAACGAGACGAATAAGATAAATCGTTTTCATGCCCGGAAGGCAGAAAAAGCTAGTCCTGGCGCATTGTTTCAGGGGAAAGTTACGCGCTTTTGTAGACACTTACGCGAGATAATTTACAGTTTTGTTACTGAAGAAAAGTGTGTAAAAAGATATATTTCAGTGGAGAATTCCAATATAAATTGCTACATATGAAAGTTCGGTGGGATTTTATGAAAGTTTATAATATATAAATATGTTAAATTGAGCAAAATAAAATATATGTAGATATATACACTTTTTGTAGGTAGGTAAGAAAAACATTTTTTGTCCGTTATGAAAATCTACAGTTTTCAATTTGGAATACTGTCTCAAAATACTCATGTATGACGATCGAATACTATAACATTTTTTAAAAGTTTTTTTTTATTTATTTTATCAATTTTCATCTGCACGAACGATACGGGGAAATTCAGTTAGTGTTCTTCAATTACACTGAGCAACAAAAAATCACGTTTTTTACTTACAGGAGCGAGACTAATTAGTCTTTACTAAATTTGACCGACTGAATTCAAATTTCAATAATTTTTGTTGGCTTGCTTTTGTTTAAGAGATACATATGAGCGTTTAATAAGAGGTAAGTAAAAATATACATATGTATGTGCAATTTTTACAGATTTTTGATTTTTGCAGTCTTTAATTCAAATTCTATTATTGCTGTACCAAAAATGAGTATTGGAATTAATATTAAAATATTTTTTAAATTGTTTATTATTATTTTACATTATTTTTTATAGTTTTAGGTTTCATTGATTTAAAATACGTATAATTAATCATCTAACGAAGTAAAAAAAATTGTTTTCACATTTTTTCCTTTATTAATTTTCTATAATTTTTCACTTTACTACGTTTATAAGAGACAAAGCAATAAAAAAATCGCAATCAATAGCAAAAAATCTCTGACTATTGATTCCAATACTTACTCTTCGCACATGTTACACACATATGTATCTCAGAAATGCTAGATTTTGAATTAAAGGTTGCAAAAGCCAAAAATTTGTATAAATTGCCAATTTTTTTAGAGAGCAAGTCAACAAAAATCATTGTCAAATTTAATATTGACCAGTCTTCGCTTCTGTAATTTATTTGTTGTTGCTCATTGTTATTGATCAAACTTTATCTAATCACTATTTACTTTGGGTATGTATATTTGGAAGCTTCTATTGATTTGTATGACCTGATTTCAATCTACTTTTTTGTATCATTTCGTATTACTTCATATGTGCCATGACAGGAATTACTCCAAGACGACACATGATAAGACTATTTTTGAATATACATACATAAGTATTAACAATTTTTCAAACATAACAGTACATAAAATACAATAGAGACATATATGGACAATCACCAACATTTTTATACATAGAAAATTTGCAAGAAATACATTATATAGGGAGCATATTTTTATAAGATTCAAAAAATTTGAGATGCCGATATCTCTAATTCGCGAGAAACTGAAGGGGAAAATACCGAATTTTCTAACAGGAGACTGTCGATCTGTATTTTAATAACCACAATATCTCTCCAGCATCGTATTTGGCTGGGACTTGAACCCACGACCTCTGTAATGGTATGCAACAGCTTTACCAGTGCATTACGCTGTGGCTGACATATACAGAGTTGAAATATATGTACATATGTATATGTATATGGTTACATATTAGGTTAATACACATTGATGATGTCAGCATTAAGCAAAATTAAAATAAAGTCAACACAAATAATCAACTTATTCACTTATGAGGATAAACATTTTTCTTAAATTGAAAATTTAATAACGTTTTCTACAGAATTCAGCGCGTTTGTTTCGCTAAAAGGTAGGCCACTTTCGTCTTCGTCACATTTTGCTTAATTGCGTCAACATCATTAATGCTTCTTCCTCTCGAGTTTCTCTTAAAGGCGACAGCCGCGTGGAAAAGCCGACACGGTTATTATTTTTTCCAGATGCATATAATATACAAGGTTAAATATTTAACACGTGAGCACTATCATACCCATTCTGTATATTTTTTAAATGCTTTGAATAAAATTAGATGGGTTACAGACGCGTCGAGCACTACTGTAACTCCACTCGCGGATAAGATAGGTGGTTTGAAACGTTTTAGAGGCAATTTCAACTTCGAAAACTAGTCAATGTAAGCACTTTTATGTAGCCGTGAATATTTGAAGTAATGATACGATACTCCATTCAAGAGCACGCGGAGGATGCGCGCATTAAATATTATGGTGGGTTGTTATAAAAATGATCCAAGTATATAACATTGAGTATGAATACTCTCCGACGGTGAAAATTCAACTGGAAAACTTTGCGCTTTCGTTTTCGTATCAATTAAACGGTTATTTTTGGTGAGATGCGGTAATCAATACTCTTCAACTAATTTATTTTACGGATTTATCCGTTAGTTACTAATAAACTAACCAGGAGACTTGTGACCACACTAATAAACTTGTGAAGAGTCTGATGTCTCTACCTTTCAGGTTAACAAATCTACACACATTAATAAAGCATAATTTAATTTAGATTGTCGATCTTTAGCTAAAAATTTAGTATACATACACATATAATATGTATAGAATTGTGAACATCTAATATATAGGTATAATTTCGAAAGAGACTGTGTACGTATATTTCTTTGTTTGTTTGGTTCGTAGAATCCGTGACGTTCAATTTAATAAAAAAACAAATGAATATTCAAATAAATTTAAATAAAATAAAACTATTCAAATAAATTTAATAAAATGTTTACTATTAGATTGGCCATGTTTAAGCGGTTTTTATTACAAATACCGAGCGAAGCCGGATAAAAACACTACGTTTATTTTAATTTTTTTATTAGAATTTTAGGGTATTGAGATTTTTTTCTTATGATGTCTTAAACGCTTACATTAAATTTTTTTTAATGTTAGTGTTATAAATATTATAAATATGTATAACATTAACATTAAAAAAATGTATAAAATAGATAAAATTGATTTAAGATGTATTTTGAATATTTATATGAATAGTAAAAAGCTTTAAAAATCAAATCTGAAGGATACGGGTTTTAATTCAATTAACGATTTGTACGTAAATTCTTTATAATGAGAAGGCGACTTCTTTTAATATTTGGATTGGAATTGGAATTATGCATTTCATTGTGTTATCAGTGATGATAGTAGAATCTGCCAAATTGGGATGTTGTGGAAACTAATATCAGCCGATTTTATTTTATTTAATTTTTAAGGTATTTCAATTTATAAATCAAGAATATGAACATATATACATTTGATGAGAAACCGTTACAACAATGAAATCAGATAAATTAGCAAACTCTGATTGGAAACGTTCGTCTTAGAGTCGCAAATATCCAAGTCTGACCATACTTACATACATACAAGCATATAAATACAGAATAAATTCTATTCAATCGCTGTCAACCCAGGGCTCGAACCCTGAAACCTCTCGGTGGTCAACATTAACACTACCACCGAGCTATGCTGCTGGTTAATATGAGTATTATGCCAAAGTTTAGACATCAAATTGACAGTCATATGATTTTTATGTATATATGTACATATGTACATATATGCATATAACTTTAAGAGAATGGCAGCATTTCCACATAGTTAAGTATTGGTTCAATAGTCTATGATTAAACATATGAGCCGATGTATTTGAAAGTGGCGGAAGTCCAATTTTGAGTTGCAAAAACACTACATATTTCTGTTTGATTTAATTCACAAATTGTTATCACTTATGTCCAGAATCTCGGAAAGCAAAATAAACGTATAACAGGTCACCAGTATTTTTAAATATTGCAAAGCGCAAAACATTATATTTAATGTTTTGCGAGATATTTCTCGAGATGAAGAAAAGTGGACTTACATATATTATAACGGCTCATATGTATCTAACTATGTACATATATGTATGTACATGAGTATGAAAGTATCGAAATAATAGAATATTTTCATCCACAAGCCATTGCAAGCCTTTTGCTTCATCTCTAACTAATGCAGGATCTTTCCTTTTTTATACTTAAATTTTTTATACTTTTTTATACTTAAATCGAATAACTTTTGTATGGTTACTTATGTACGTATTAGCTATCGAAATTTTTTATTGACTGAATTCAATTCAAAATTCAATTAAAATTTAAATAAAAGTATGATTAATTCTTCACTTGTTTCAAACGATAAATTTTATGTTCGAAGACGGTATATGGAGTGCGCTCTAAGTGCATTATATAAAGCAGTAAAATGTGATCTGAATGCAGTCGAGACAATATTCAAGTGTTCGTTCACTCTAAGGATGCTGCGCCTCGCTTTTGCACCCGACAAAGAAAACTAGCGCATGTGTTTGCCTTGAAATATGTCGATTTTCGTCAGACGACCGAGAAAAATGGGAAAAAAGGAGTGGGAGAAAGAAGGCATCGGTAGAGATATCGAGAAATCTTGCCACTTCAGCGATCTTTGATTTGTACGATTTTCTCTAGGCGAAATACTGAAATCTTCACGCCGAGGTGCACTTGATTTCAGAATTTCGAATTTGACAGAGATTGTGTAAACGATGAGCTCAATAAAAGTACATCTGGATAGAGCGTATATTACTCCAAACAGAGGTTTGCATATATACATACATATATATGTATATGTTTATTCATTTAGAGTTATTTATTTAAAGTATAAAAATATTCCTACATATTTATATGATGTATTAAGGAGTTATTTGTTGCTTGTAATTTTATAGTGTGTTTGAATTTTCTCAGAACACTGATAAATAGCACTTATATAAAATTGTCATTTTTATTTAATTACATATACAATAATAAGTTTGCTTTTAAGGGAATTGAAAAATAAATTTGATAGAATATAATTCGAATTATATTATAATCTATATTATAATTTTAATTATGTATAAAATTATAATATTTATGGATTGGAAACGTTTTCGCACTGAATTCGGTTAATTGGGTCACATTGGTCCAATTATATCTCCATTTTTTCTTCAAGATTTTTTTCATATGAGACGAAATCTTTTAGTAATGATCTTAACTCTCTATGGGCCTTAAATATATACGTTGTTTTTTTTAATTCATTCAAAGGCTTCATACAAAAAAAGCATAATTTAAAAGATTTAGCTTCAAACTTCCGTTCATGGATATCAAAATCAGCAAATTAAAAAATATATATTTCTATAGCTTAAAGCCGACTTTTATTTCCAAGGAGTCGATAGATAATATTTCAAAATAATAATATTCAGAAAAGATTTCGAATCCCCATTGAATTTGAAATTTCGAAGTATAAATATTTCTTAAATTGAATCTTTCATTCAAATGCATAAAAAAATGATCTATGTATAAGATAGATATCGTTTATTGTGTGAAATTACATTAAAATGTATATTCATTTTATACAAAATTGAATGCAGCAATAACCGCAGTTTGAGATCTGATAATTCATACAGTCGAAGACACTTGTAAAGAATCTGTAATACAATTTTTTTAATTAAATTGATAGAAAGGTATTTAGTTTAATTTAAAAAATCTACTTATTTTATCGCGAAAAATAAACAGACTCACATAGAGTATTCGGAAAATTCAGGTGGTCCACAATGAGTCAATAACGAACTAAATGATGTATTAAAAAAACATTCAAAGTTGGTTTCCAGTTTAATATATTTATTATTATATACGTATGTACTCGTACATGTTAATCTAGACCTAATGCTAGAAGTGCTCATGTTATATTGTCACTTGTATTGGTGAAAAATATGTCGCATTATTATATTGACCTGGATCATATATCTAATTTGTTTTACATACCTATACTTTGAAGGAATTTCTGGCACTAAAAATATAATTTAAGTACTTTCCAATCGGTGGGCCTGGTTTCACCAATTATCGTTGAATGCAAGTCTTCGTTTCTATACGTGAATATAATTAGTCATCAATTTTGAATGAGATTAATAATTTTATGTTTATTACAGCTGCATGTATTTGTTTGCATGAATTTAATTCATTTCAATCAGTTAAACATCTTTCATATACCTACTCCTAGTACCAATCTAAAGAGTCGAGTATAGAAACGAAGAGTTCATTTAACGAGAATTGATGTTTCACAAGGGGCCCCTTTCCAAAATTTAGTTTGAATTGTCAAATTTTGTCATAGGGGCTTCTTATATTAAGGTCCAGACATATAGAAAAACATAGTACCTACATATATTTTAATCCACTCTCTTCCATTTGGGCCTCGCAGGGATGTTTTGTATTTGTAGCTTGTTCTTATTTGTCGGAACAGGCTGCAGGTGCAAGACATTCCCTTATTTGTATTTTCATTTATTTTAATTTTAATTATTACTATAAAGTTTTTTATGATTGTGTTAAATGCTGTATTATTTTCAATTTTTTTTTTGTATCTTAATTTTTTGCTTTTGCTTTTTGTTCTATCTATTAATTTTTTTAAATTTGGTTTTCTCCCTCTCTTATTTTACTATGTAGGCCATTGTAGCGCATTAGGTTCTTCCTGTAATGCTACAATGGTCCAAAACGTTAAATAAATATAAGAGTATATATGTATATTTGGATATTCATTTGAAATTTTTAATTTATCGTTGAATTTATTGGCGTCAAGGACTTATAACTTTTATGTAGGGTGATTTGAGTTAGTGTCAACTGCTCTCAGATGAATCTCAATAGATTGGAGAGCAAATTCTAGTAATTATTTTTTATTTTATGCATTTTATGACCGACGGAGACGCCTTTTATTCTTAGGCAGACGCCGTTAGCCATTCGTCGCCAGTGAACGACAATTCACTAGGCGCCAAACTTTAAATAAATCTTATGTAATTTTATGGAAACATTAATAAATGATTTCAGAACTGACCGTCTGGTGGAGGCGACGTCTCCCCTTTCCACGGCCAGTAAGAACTTCTTTTCATCCAAAGAGAGTTGAGCCATCTCCTGATGCGGTCTCACAACGTTCTCCTCCTCCATCATGCCGTGGATGCTATGTCTCTGCAATGAAATTAATAGTAAGATTAGCATTAGTATTAATAAAGCATTTCATATCGAGGAAGTGATATCGAAGAAACATGATAGTTGGGCTCGTACTTGTTGACCGTCTGTAGTGGTCCTTAGACGAATGCGGACATAATCGAAGTCGTCTGCGCACGGTCAATACATCTTTCAACTATGGCAGCCTTTGAGTTACTTTCAGTTGTTAAATAAGTTAGCCGTTTGCGGATGAGGTTTACGCGAAGTCCTCGAAAGTCAATTAGATCGAGGTCGGCCCGTGCGGAGTATCAAGTTGAAAAATAAGTAAATATCTCCGGGATCATCTGGCGATTACAGTCGGTTTGCTTTTCGCGAAAACTGGCTGAAATTACTTTTCAATTTCGTTTGATGAAAATTCTTCGAGCGCCGAAGAGTTTTCATTTGAATAAATCCCGCCAAGTATAAGAAGATATCGTTACGCAAAAGCGAAGGAAAAAAAAACAACAACAACAAAAACTGTGGGTAATATCTTTTGAAACGCAATATTCGTTTCGCAAATTCGAGGATAACTTAATACCTATTTATTTAGATCCGATATTTTTATTTACATTCTTTATTACTGTCTTCTTTGGACAGATATTGATGCAAATATAAGATGTCATTTAAAGTTGATTATCTTTGGTAGGCCATTCATAAAAAATCGGCCTACCCCATTCATTATTATTGCCACGTATACGTATATGTACATATGTAGATAGTGAAAAAATGTGAAAAAATGTACATATGTAGATAGTGATCATTGTGAAAAAATGGTTTGTAATTTTTTTTTTTAAATATGACCAATTTATCATTACAGGAACTTAATTTGTGTTAGATGGGTTACTGTTGGTCAGTACAACTTTTTTATTCCAACTTGTCAAAATATATTAAAACTCAAAATACAGTTCAACTATAAGCTGGCACCAGGTTAGTTGGATGGTAAGGTTTTCGTGAAAACGTTACTCGACTAGTAAATTGAGCTGTAAAGTGACATTTTTGTTTTGAACATATTCTTAGAGTTATCGTAATACGGTACTCATTACCTTTATTCGTAACACCTAGCATTAATTAACGCATTATTGAATTCTAAAGCATTCGTAAAAACATCTCAGCTGTCAAAACTCAACTGTTTTTGCTGTCAAATCTCAACATTACAACTGGCGCACATTGTTGATAGTGTATTTGCGCTTGTAGAGATATAATTTACTAGTTGAATTGCATTCAAATATGAATGGCCTAAAACGCTAGCTGAAATATATTACAACTGAAAATACGCTTCGACTGTAACATATGTACATATATACTAATATTACTTTTATTTACCCAAACATGGATAGTGGGAAGAGTATCTAATCGATTGGTGTATTCTCGGATTTTTTTCATCACACCTTGTCCAAACACGAAGCTCACAGTGAACTACAGATTCGAGTTTACGTGTACATACGTACATATGTACATATGAGGTTATGTAGAACAAATAGAGGTATATAAAACATACCAATCATCGAGGGGGAAAACAAATAAGGGAAGAGTCGTAAAAAGAACCGGCTCCTAACGGTGAATACGTAATTTTTTTTGCGTTTTTGTCGCGTATCGTTACGTACTTTCGCTCCCGCGAGACGAGCTCAACTTGTTTACGAAACCATTGATGTTGTGTACTTTTCGGGATTTTCCGCGAATGCGAAAGCCCTTCATTGCTGCCGTGTTCTTCAGGGTTCGCGCGCGCACGTTCACATGTACCTGGAATGTGTGTGGGTACACGTCGAAAGCCACTTTGCTAGATTACGTATTCTAATTGAAAAGAAACTCGGGGGAAAAAAATGTTCAAAATTGCTTTCCGAAGGTGAACCATATATTCGACGCGTTTGAAAGTTTGGACAAGTGTTCGTTTTCGAATATAAGTATGTAGTATGCATGGTAATGTACCTATGTATGTATATACGTATGTACATACGTAGGTAATAAAAGTGTCTGAAATAAAAAAATGAAAGGAAAGCTACTTTAATAAATTCTGTTGTGAAATCTTTTATCTATATATGTACATATGTAGGTGTCAATATCAAAAGGTAAAAGTTCTTTAGGTCTTGGATAAATTTGATTTTGTCGTGTTGTCGTTTCGACAAAACGATTATTTTTTATTATTAAGTATTTACATTATTATATAACTAGCTGAACCCGGCATGCATTGCAATGCCACAATAACGCATGCAATTCCCGTTCCCTTTTCTCGATGTGTTTCGATAAGTGAATGTTTCAGTTTCAAATTAATACTTAATAATCAAATAAAATTACAGTAATGATAATTTTTTGGCAAAACGCAGGCGGCGAACACATTTGCAATTGTTTGTTTATTTTACCCTAAAAACGCAGGTGGCGACGCGGAAATATTTGAAATTATTGCTTTGCAATGCCACTCCTTCCTGTTTTCCCGTTCCCGTTCCCAGTTTTGGGAAATTTTTCGGAAACCATCGCGGGCATACATACAATAACTCATGTAAGTTTTATCGCAATCGGTTGAATGGTATAGAAACGCATACGTGACAGACAGATAGGGAGACAAACGGACAGATAAACATTGATTTTTATATATACATATGTGTATATGTATGTATATATTATAGCTAATATTTAGAGAAGTGGGGTTGGGTACAAGAGCTTTGTATTAAATTAAGAAAATGTACAAATTAATAATTAAAATTAGCGAGCTTTGTATGAGTAGATAAAAAAAAAATAGAAAAATAGTAAAGCATTTGTATTGCAATGAACTATTTTAGATCGGATATTCTATAAGTGACTTACTCCTAATCTGCTGATTCAAGTGGACCGTAGACGATGATTTGACGGGTAGGACGAATATTTCAGCGGAAGATGCCTGGCTGCATTGAAATATTTTTACTGGTGTAAAATTTATACTGGTGTAATCATTGAGAAAATCTCAAATAAATCCCGGATGTTCAGTTCACTGGCAAATTGCTATATCGACTGAGGCATCGGTGTGCGTGTAAAATAATTATAGTATTCTGTGGTTGTCTATTGGAGGGGATTGAGATTTGAGGAAAGAATGTATGTATATGCATATTATATACATATGTATGTATGTATATGATGCTTGATGTTGCTGTGAGTATTTATTTTCATGATAAAAAAGTTTCATTAGAATATATAGTTGTTTATGTAAAATTGTTAAAAATTCCAAGGAAAATATTATATTAAGACGATTTTTTCATTGTGACTGCAAGTAAAATGAGACTTCTCTTTGTTAAATTTTTATAAGCATCGTCTTTTGTTTTGGCGGGGATTTTTCACAGAAGAATTTTTCTCAATAGGAATATTTTCTGCTCTAAAAATACTCTTTGATACAACAATCTATGTACCTGTAAATATTTTTTTTATGAATATAAAAGGACGAAATCATGAATAAAATAAGGATTGGCTGTATTAGATATTGCAACTTCTAATATTATATTTACATGTTGAACTCCAGCAAAAGGTTTTAAAGTGTTGTTGCCGAAAGTTTCAGACGGAACTATTACAATTTTATAGGCTCATAGCGAATACGGCACTTTCCGGTATATAAACATAAAAACATACGTATGTACATATATAGTATGAGCGAGTTTTGCTTGTGAACGGTTAACAGAGCCGAAAAGTTTAACCGCAAAAATTCGCCGGTTATCTTTATTGGTCGGGACGTACCGCACCCATAGTCCGTAAGAGAACTTACGAATTATCGGCGAGAACAATGAGAAAGCCTCTACTTTTTCTCGTTTTTCCCCCGTAAAGTTTTCTTGGTGTATGGATGTGCTTACGAACGTATGTACGTACGTATAGTTTTTTTTTTGGGTTTTTCTCGTTAGAAGCAATAAATTCTCGGGAAGCAGTTAAGCATGACGTAAGCCGATAGCTTGGTTTTTCAATCGGGGAAGATTTTTCATGTAAAAACATGTAATGGAATTAAGAGTATAGGACATATGTACATATGTTTGTACAAAGAATTGTATTATATTAAACGGTTGTTGTTCAGGTCGCAAGGTGCATATGATGCATCATGGTTCTGGTTAGATAAATTCAGCAGCGATCACCAATCATCAATTTTATAGTAGAAAACAGTGGAAAAAGAAAATTTTTGATAATATTTCATTTCATGGCTGTTTGCAGTAGGGAGAAAAGAACTCGATTCTCATTGGTCAGCGAAAATGTTTCGACCAATGGGAATCAAGATCGATAATGGTGATTACCATATTTGGGGAAATATATGAAAAACTTGTATCTATGATTTATGAGTCGAATGAATTAATAGTGACATGAAGACCCACCTGTCACAGCGGAAGTTCAACCTAGGCGTGCTGTGCCGCACTTCTGTTCTTACCATTAGTCTTTTAATCGCGAAAACCATGGAAATGAGATATATGTAAGTGAAGTAAAGGAGGACCTGAGAGAGAGGGGGGGTATTTTTTAAAAGGCATGAAAATGATTACTGATTTATATTGTTAGATATAGTCTATAGAGTAATATGAGACTAGTTGGGCGGTTTAAACATTGTTTATTTCACGGAGGGACGCAAACAATGTTCGCCACGTTACATGTACAAGATGACAACTTAACCATTCTTCAACTCACGCATGCCAACCTAATCATTCATAGATGCAGTTGGGAAAACTATATCCCACAATGCAAATTGTTAATGAATATTTCGATTCATACATACATAGATGTATGTATGTTAAGATAAAGTGAAATTATGTTCACTTCAAAATTAACCAAAAATATGATTCGGTCGGGGGTGTTATTATTAGAGCCCGGATAACCAAGGTGCCGTTTATTGTTCAAATGTTGTAAATGCATTGTTAAAGGTTTGCCGAACCTTTTTTACAAAGCATTTACAACAATTGAACAATAAGCGGCACATTGGCTATCCGTACTCTAGTTATTATCCACTCCTGAATGAACCCTGGCAGAGCCGGGTGCACACAAAGGGCGTTGAAAATACCAGAAAATATAAAGGAATATCTCATTACGCGAACCATCACAATAAATGTGCGACTTTCGGTCGTAAACGTGCCGTGGTGTTTAATGCAAGTTGAGGTTTAACGACGGACAGACAGACGGATTCGACCGTATTTTATCGCCATCTGTGCCTTTTTATAGACGACCAGTAGCGGCAATAGTAAATATGTACGTATTTGAGATATTATAGACGGAATACACACCTACATATGTGCAAATGTACATACATATGTACATACATGTTCTTCGGTGCGAGCCGTTTCATTCGAATCCACACACATTCGGCTTCAATATTTATGTATTGTGGTTCGAGAGGCTGCCGAGTCGATGAAAATCCGGAATCGATGACCGGTCGACCGGATGTCGAATTCGACCGGGACGCGAATCGTTGAATTTCCGACATTCCAGGGAACATTTGCATGTTTACATCGATATTTTTTTTTATTATTTTCGCTCGACGCACCGTCGTAATATATTAGGCATTTTATGGGTTGGAAAAAATCGGATCAATTCGGAGATTTGTAATTGTAAGTTTGGATTGTGGTATCAATATGAGATATACAGTAAATATAGCACATTTCAGTTCAGCTATTTTATATACATATATGTATGTAAGTGCTTGAACATGAACTTTTCTCCATGTTACTACATATTTTTCAAACTTCACGTATAGCAACTGAATCCAGCAGTATATGTACATAGCTCGGTGGTTGCGTTAATACTAACCACTGAGAGTTTTCCCGGCTCAAACCCTGGGTTGACCTCCATTGAAAAGAATTTGTTCTGTCGTATTTCTGTAGTACTGCTGGTCAGACTAGGATTCTTGTGACTCCGAGTCGATCGTTTTTATCAGAGTTTTTCAATATATCTGATTTCACTGTTGAAGCAGTTCCTATATCAAATTGGCAACAACCATCCTACTCACTATGTCACCACTATTTGAATATGATTTCAAATTTATAATCTATAAATTTTTATATTTACAAGTTTAATACCATAAATGTCACTTTGGGGAAACATGTAATGCTGTAATGGCATTATGGGAAAATCTAAATTAAAAAAAGAAATAAATAACAGATATAATATATGTATGTTGATTAAATGTTTGTCTGTGATAGCGATAATGCTAACCACCGAGTGGCTCCCAGGTTCAAGCCCTGGGTCGACCTCGATTAAAAAAAAAAATCTGTATTATTGCTAGTCTGACTTGAATATTTGTGACTCCAAGTCAATATTTTATTATCGAAATTTGCCAATTTATTTGATTTCATTGTTTAAACGTTTCCTTATCAAACGATGCTACCCATTATCTTACCACGATTTGAATATGATTACAAATTTATAATCTATATAAAGAGTGGGTTTTGGTCTTAAGAGCACTGGTCTTATCCTCGACCGCTTGTTTGTTCACTTTCTATACATACATATGTATCTTTTCACTCGCAATTTCCTCTTTTGATCTCATATCGTTATTGCAAACATAAAAAATATGATTCGTCCTTCTCCTTGAAGTTCGCCTTTATAACGGGGGATTTAAAAATTTTCCACAAGATTTTCTTGTTTGTCAAGTGAACGCCGATTTGTTATCGGGACATGTTTGCGCAATAATTTCCACACTTTGACGAATGCAAACGAGCTAATTACACAATCGAATGTTTAACTTGTGCGAAGTAATATCACTCGATGTCAACGTGAAAATATTCGAAATGTAATATAATGCAATATATAAAGTTACAAAGTCGCCGCAAACTTTGAATCATTGTGTGATTCGAACCATTGATTTAGAATTAATTAAATTCAAAAGCTCCATCGGACGACTTTTACGCGTCTTAAAATTTAATTTACGAAGTATGAAATAAATATATGTGGATGAATACGGCAAATGTGAGCGTGTCTGTATGTGTGCAATTAAAATAATGCGTCTCTATGAATATTCAACGTTTCGGATTTGTAGGGAACAAAGTGCTTGTACTATATATATTTGTATACGTATGTATGTACTTATGTATACTACTGCTACTACAACTACATATGTGTATGTATGTATGTATATGTCGTTCGGGGGAAAAAAATCGGGTTCGGGTCTCTGTGTGTTGAGCTTACGGCGACAACTCCCTTGGGGGTTGTAAGGCGATTCCGTACTGGGGTATGATAACGCCCCCTAGCTAAAGTGTGTTTACATAACTTATGGCGTTCCCTGTTAAACGGATTATTGCCGGAGCGGTGGAGGCCCACTGTGCGGTGGCAAAAAATTTGGAGATCGGTGGGGTAGTTGCGGGCAGGGTGGTTTGCGGTCGTTGATCAAATCTTTGAAGTGTCTCGAGATTGAGAATTTTCAATTGGATGTATTCATTTTTTTGTCGACGTTGATGTATGTACTGTTGGGTGGGGTGTTTCGCATTGAAGGGTAGATTTTGACGTGGAATCTATCAGTGAGGGTATTTTTTATTGGATTAAAAAACAGTCGTTCTAAATCTAGGTTATATTACCAATGTCGGTGAATAGAGCAAAAGTTACCTACATACATATGTGTAAAACGGAGTAGTGCACTGTTAGAGCTATTGCACACCAGTAGAGAGGTCGTGGGTTCAAGTCCCGGCCAAATACGCTGTTGGTGAGATCTTATGGTTATTAAAACACAAGTCAACTGTTTCCTGTTAGAATTTTCTAGCTTAATTGTTGAGACGGATCCAATAAACCGGTATCCTGCCGGCAGTTTCTCGCAAATTCTAGTTATTAGCATATCGAATTTGTTGAATAAATATGCTACTTACATAAATTATTTCTCGCAAATTTGCTGTGTATCAAAAATTTTTTTGATTGTCCATAGATGTCTTTACTGTATTCTTTGTACTGTGTTATGTTTGAAAAATTATTAGTTCTTATGTATGTATAAAAATAGTGTAGGGGAATTCCTGTCATGGCACATATTATGTACATATGTATATGTGCAATACAGATCGCAGTTTTGTGTCAAAGTTATGCGTATAATTTATTTATTTATTTTATACATGTTCATACATATGTATGTATGTAGATATGTACTTGGCTTGGTAAACGGATTTTTGTGGAACGGAACTATTTTGTACACGTACGAATGTTGTGGACTGATTTTTCCGGATACAATGACTTTGTACACCGATTTTTATTAGAACAGATTATTCTGCATATAAAATATTCCGAACGTGGGAATCAAATGTACAATTCAAATGTTTATTTAAAAAAATCCTAATAATGATTTCTCTTTCGGAAATATAATCAGTATTCGGAAAATCAGTGTCCGGAAGAATCACCTAACTGAATTAATAATAATTATAATAAATAAAAAAAAGAATTTCAAAGTTCCATTGAATTCATCGAGTTTAAATTTCTAGCTTCGCCACTGGTTTAATAGATGTTACTAATTGATCCGGCTTACTATCCTCAGAAGTATCAAATTATCTGTTAAGATTTATCTTTTTTGGAGTTTGAAGGTGTGACCTTTTTAATTAATGTTTTCACTGAATGCTAAATGGTTAATTATAGGAAATTTACAGTGATTGGTTATAATTATTATATATGGATAAATCAAAATTTATACATGGATAAAATAAAATAATTTTTATATAAAACTAGCTGAACTCAGCATGCGTTGTAATGCCACAATAACGCATGCAATTCCCGTTTGTCGGAAAATTACGTTCCCGTTCCCATTTGTCGGAAAAACGCAGACAGCGACATTTGAAATTATTGCGTTGCAATGACACTCATTCCCGTTTTTCCAGTTTCCGTTCCCGTTTTTGGGCGATTTTTTTTAACAGTTATCTTCCCGGACATTCATACAATAAATTCTGAAAGTTCCATCGTAATCGGTTCAGTGGTTTAGGAGCCTTTTCAGGACACACGCACAGACATTCATTTATATATATATATATATATATATATATATATATATATATATATATATATATATATATATATCATCATCATCATCATCATTTACAGCCATTCGCCATCCACTGCTGGATGAAGGCCTCTCCAACACGCTTCCACTCGTCTCTGTTTTGCGCAACACTCATCCATCTCATTCCGCACATTTTCCTAATTTCGTTCACCCATCTTCCTTGCGGTCTTCCTTTTACTCTTTTGCCTTCTCTCGGGTACCATTCAAACACTTCTTTTGTCCACCTTTCGTCCATCCTCCTAGCTACGTGACCCGCCCATTGCCATTTCAATCTCTTCACTCTATCCACTATGTCCACTACTCTTGTCATATTTCTCACCCACGTGTTCCGCTTCCTGTCTTTCCTCGTTATGCCAAGCATACAGCGTTCCATACTTCTTTGAGTGCATTGGATTTTATTTTGCATCTTGGCGTTCAGTGTCCAAGTTTCACATCCATACGTCATCACTGGCAAAACGCATTGATCAAAGATCCTTTTCTTCAGGCAGAGTGGCATTTTTGATTTAAAAACAGCATTCATCCGTCCAAATGCACTCCACCCTAATTTCATACGTCTCTTTATCTCTTCATTTTTACTACCAGACATGTCAATTATTTGACCTAAATATAAATAATTATTTACTACTTCTACTGGTTTATCATCTAAGGGGATGCTATCAGGCATGCAATAACTATTGAACATTAGTTTAGTCTACGTTAATTTTTAATCCTACTTTTCTACTTTCCCTGTCCAGCTGTGTTAGTCTGATAAGTAGGTCAGCTGAATCACGAGCTACTAAAACTATATCGTCTGCGAACCGAAGGTGACTCAAAAAGCGACCATTGATGCTTACTCCGGCTGTATCCCAATCCAATTTCCTGAAAACTCCCTCAAGCACCGCATTGAATAACTTGGGCGAGATTGTATCTCCTTGTCTTACTCCTTTTCCTATGCTAAATCTATCTGTACCTGAAAAAATTTTAACCGAAGCTGTGGCATTCTTATATATTGCAGCTAACAGTCCCACATAGGGTTCCGGCACTCCCTGTGTTTTTAGAGCGTTAAGTACTGCATTATGACTAACTGTATCGAAGGCTTTCTCATAATCGACGAAACCTAGGCACAATGGCCGTTGATATTCGTTGGCGCGCTCGATTAGTTCGCCAACTACTTGGAGGTGGTCCATTGTGCTGAAATTTGCCCTAAACCCTGCCTGCTCTATAGGTTGGTTCTCGTCGAGGATATTTTTCAGCCTTTCTGTAATAACCTTCGTGAAGAGCTTGTAGACCGCTGAAAGTAGACTAATGGGTCGGTAGTTCTTGATATCGCTTTTGTCGCCTTTTTTGTGTATTAAAATGATAGTTGCGTTATTCCATCCTTCTGGTATAGCTTGGTTCTGGATGCATTTGCTGAAAAGCCTAGCTAAGATATTAATTAGGGGGGGGCCGCCACATTTTAGTAAGTCAATGGGAATATTATCTTCCCCTGGGGTTTTACCGTTCTTTGCAGTTTTTAGCGCGGCCTCTACTTCGCTAGGCAATACTGCAGGAACCCTTTGGCCGTGTGTCGATTCCAGAGCGGGGAATTGGCCGTTGTCGTTCTCGTATAGTTTTGCATAGAACGTGTAAACTCTGTCTATGATTTCTTCTCTATTCCTAATTATTACTCCGCTCTCTGATCTGATTGCGATCATTTGGTTTTTGCCTAAGAAAAGATCCTGTTTGCACTTTTTCAGGCTACGGTTATTCTTAATGGTATTTTCTATTAGCTTGCTGTTAAAATCCCTGACATCCCTGACTATTCTCTTTTTAATTTCCTTATTTACTAGATTGTATTCTTGCTTATTATTATCCCTATCTAAATTCCTTTTATGCTTAATTAGGTTTTTTGTTTCCGCTGAAATTTTGCTTAATTTAATCTGTTTCCTGAATCCACCTAATTTCTTACCTGTTGAGGTTAGAACCGAACTAATTACAGTGTTCAATTCCTCGATGTCTGCTTCTGGGTTTAATTTCCCGTATCGATTTCCAAGTTCGAGTTCGAATTCCTTTTTCCTAGACCTTAGTTGAGCGAAATCTGGAGAGTTACTGCATCCTTTTATTAATTTCCTACGTTCGCAATTTATATTAATGGCCATCTTGGCACGGACTAATCTGTGATCGCTACCTATATCTACTTTACTTAAAACACTAACGTCTTTAACGGAGTGCAGGGCATTTGTTAGGATGAAATCGATCTCGTTTCTGTCTCCTTTAGGACTCTCCCAAGTCCACTTATTGTTGGTGTTTTTCCTGAAAAATGAATTAGTGATAAAGAGCCTGTTGTGTTCTGCGAATTCTATGAGGCGATCGCCTCTGTCGTTTCTTTGGCCGGTACCAAAATTGCCTACTGCTCATTCTGTATTTGCCTTTTGTCCTATTTTTGCGTTAAAGTCGCCCATGATTATTTTAAAGTGGTGACGGCTATTATCGTATGCGTCCTGTATTTTTTCGTAGAAGTCTTCTATTTCCTCGTCTGGGTGGCTAGATGTGGGGGCGTACACTTGGAAGATTTGACAAGTGTACCTGCTCGAGATTCTTAATACTATATAGCATATACGTTCCGATATGTCGCTTATTTCTATAATATTTCTTTCTATTCTCTTATTGATAAGAAACCCTACTCCTCCTATTCTACCATTTGGTAGCCCTCTCCAGTAGAGACAGTTACCACTTTTTAGGATTATTTGGTTTTGCTGTTTTCGTCTTACTTCACTAAGTCCTACTATATCCCATTTGATATTTTCTAATTCATTCTCTAATGCAAGCACACTTCCTTCACTCGATAACGTTCTTACATTGTACGTGGCTAAATACAGGTTTCTATTAGCTAAGCTATCATCCATCGTCACTCTTACCTTGTTGGAGGTTTGGATATTATTTTTCTCGCATTTATCCAAGATGTGTTGAGAAAAAGGCGGTACTTGAGAGAGATTTCCATTCAAGGAGTGAGTTCTTACCGCCATAGACTCTTCTCTGTGGTCAGCTTTGACAGATAGTCATCCTAGGTATCACTTGGATCACTTATGAGTTATTACATGCCATTTAACAGGGTTACTTTGTAAGTGAAAGTAGTTAGTTATGATAATAATAGATTAGCAATTGTTATACTACTTTTTTATAGATCTTTATCGTGAGACGCCTCTTTGGAGACAACGGATTTATATATGTGAGTGCGGTTTGCAATTTAATATTTTAATAATAACTTTAGTAAAGAATATAAAATTACACGAATTACTTTAATATAATTTAAATATGAAAAAGAACTGATAGACAGTTGGGAAACACCGTTTCTGTTTGCTATTATTCTATTAAGTAAAGTTCGTTAAAGATTTTTGGCTGGAAGCAATTATGTGGAAGATTTATTGCTTCTGTGGGACTGAAGGACCCTTTTTTTGTATTCAGGTAAGGAGATGTATCTCGTTCGTATATTCTTTTGCTCAGATTTGACACAAAAATTAGCACAAAATTTTTCGAAATAACTGATATAAAACCGCTTTTTACGACCGATTTGCTGTTTATTTTTACACTTAAATTATACTAGGATGCAATTAGTAAAATAAGTGATTAGATGGTTAAGTTTTTAGATTAAATTTCGTGCAATAGCCGGGTTTAAGCGAGTAATAGCGGGAAGAAGCACGTCTTCCCCGCATGACACGAAAGACCGAACTCATATATATATATATATATATATATATATATATATATATATATATATATATATATATATATATATATATGTAGATAAATGTATGAAATTTTGGAAGAATTACCGTTTACGTAATTAAACAAAACTATTGAAAAGATGATACAGCAACACTGATGTTTTCATTTCCGTGGAAAATTCTAAACGTTGTTCTACCTACATTTAACATTTAAAATGGCTGGCGAATTCATTTCGTATTTTTTTGTAATAATGGGGTTGTGTAATATTTAAATTTCATACGCATAAGAATTTATACGATTGTGTAAGTCGTTCCCCTTCATCCGTCTTGTTTGTTTGCGTCTTGCAGGGACGTTGTGTTTAAAACCTTTTTTTTATGAATACATATGTATATGTATGTTGAATACATATGTATATAATTGTATGAATGTATGTATATATGGGATAATATACCCAGTTTTAGTTTGCTTTTGCTAATACAACTTTGTGATTTACAGATGTTTCAAAACTAAATATATTGAGGATAAGGGATGGCCAGTGGGGCTCGTGATTGGTTGGTCACACGGAGCAATCAATCAGTAGGAATGTATGTAAGTATGTATGTATGTACATATGTACATAATTACATATGTATTATTATAGATTAAATATTCACGTACGTATGTACATATGTAAACTCGTTTTCATTTAGTATATGTATATATGTATATACCTAATATGAAAATTTTGTACCGTAGTAATTTTTCATGATAGAATTTAATTTAGAGTAATTAAATACGAACATGACGTTGAGTAGACAATAGACGCTCTTCGTGACCAACTGCTGCGAGCGCGCCTTGAAGAATTTGTATATGAATAAATAAAATTATAAATGTCAAAACAAAGCAAACGAGCGACATTTTTTTCATTCAAAAGAATATTTTAAATGAATTGGAATTGTTTTATTATTTGAAAAGAATACGACTTCATAATTTATTAGGTACTGATTATGAATTTTCCTTGAGTTTTACTCGCGCGCCAAAGAATCATAATGAAATATTTCAACTTAGTATTTTGTCCGCTGATTAGAGAGCATTTTTAATTAACGCTTAACGAGACGATTTTTGCATTCGAATTCACATTTTCATTTCTTTATTTTTTGTTTCAAATGAAAATCTTCATCTCGGTGTCTGCGACGCGACAAAAGCTCTCTCATTGCGAGAAAAGCTTAATTATGGCGGTTCCGTTTCATTTGACATAAAAATTGATGAAATAAATCTTACATCATAAACAAGCGGTCATACTCGGGAATTAATTGTTTGAAAATAAATAAAACGAAAATTGAAAACTCGTCTCCATGTAGGCCACTATTTGTTAACTCTTTTCAACAAGTCTTTGTAAAATAAATAATTTAAATAAATATATGAATAAAATCTAGTTTCACAATGATTTTAAGCAACATATGTATATTAAATTTGTATTTTACCCAAAGCGGCACCTATGATTTTTAAATTGGACATACATACATCTATACATTTGAAATTATATTAAAATAGTGGTGACAAATAGTGAATAGGTTCATTGCCAATTTGTTGAGGGAACCGTTTCAACACTGAAATCAGAGAAATTCGCAAGACTTGGAGACACAAATAATCAAGTCTGATCAACAGCATTACAGAGTACTCTGAATATATTATTTTTAATCGAGATCAAACCAAGGCTTCAACTCGGGACCTCTGGTTGCTTAGCATTGATGAAATCGATCTATGGTTAATATAAAATAAATAAATAAAAGGCAATTATTGCCGTATCACGTAATTGTTATATGTATTTATAAATATTTATTATGTTTGATTTTTTAAACGGATGTGAACCATTTTGAGGATATAGTATGTATGTAAAATATATGAATTTACATGTGTGTACGTAATAGACAATACAACATTTCATAAATGAGAGAAATTAAAAGCTTTTGTCTACGAAACAAAATCTATTAATAACTCCACTGAAATAGATTAAAAAAGGCTTTAAAGTAAATGTTAAAGCTTTTCGAAAAATGTCTTTCTCCTTCGAAAAATAAACATTTAAATAAGAAGATTACGCCCGGGTGCTTTTAAATTAAAACATTCAACTTTTTAGAGAATAATTAAACTTTTTGATGGGTTTAAAAGCGATGTGTTGGTTGGTAAAGTTATTTTTTTTGCGGTTGTGAGCGTATTTTTTTTTTTTGGAGTAAGCCGTTCTGTCCGAAAGATACGTTTAAATTTCGAATGTATAAAATTTTAGCGTTGACTTAATGTGGCCGAAAATTAGCGACGCGCATCGAAATTTGGCTATTTAATTACACCCAGTTGAGACGTTACGTAGCATAATGTTGCAGAAAGCGTGTCTTTCGCCGGCCAATTTATTTGGTCGACCCGAAGTGGCTTCGTTGCGGAAGATAAACGGGGGGAAATTAGGGGTGGTAATAGATTAGAGAGGGGACGTACAATGTGAGCCCGGCACTGAGAGTGTTAAGACAGTTATGGATCCGCTGGAGTGTAACGGGATAGAGCTATTTTGTAGGCTTTGGAGCGTTATCGCGACTACGTGGCGCGAACATGGTGTCACAATGCCACTTGTTTTTCATTAGTATTGCTAAATTTTATGTTTATTTCAGTTAATATACCCACCGATTTTTGAGTCGACTTGGATGGTGAAACGATTTGTCATACCGAATAGAATTTTTTTATAGAATTATTACAGCAGTATGGTTCGGGGATTGCGTTTGTGTTTAGCGCCGAGATGCTACCGGGTTCGATTCTGTGCTAATCTCTAATACAGCTCGTCATACTTGAATATTTGTGACTCCATCGATCGTTTCTTATCAGAGTTTGCCTATTTATCTGATTTAATTCTAAAAACGGTTCCTCTACAAATTGGCTATCATCCTATCGTCCTACCTGCTGTCACAAATATCTGAATTTGATTTATGTTCAATATGTAAAAAAGTATGTACAAGTCTTAATCTACAGATGTCTCTATAGATTAATTAATTATTAATTTCGTGTTCTTCAGTCTCTCGTAATACAGCGATTTATGTAATGTTTGTAATTGATTGTCTAGGAAGGCCCAATGGCGGTCTACTTGTTAGGCTTTTCTGGTATATATATACATACATATATCTGGTAGGCCTTCCCGGTATCTATGTAAAATAAAATAAATAAAAATTACGTCTATTCGTATATTACATATTTTACATACAAATATAATAGCGGTAGCAGCTAGGGATCGCATTTTACCATCAAATTTTATAAACCGGTAAACGGTAAATGCTTTTTCCTAATACCGGTATACCGTAAGTAAAAAAAAAAATAAAAAAAAATAGTTTTTCGTGGATAAGGTGTACATCTCTATGTGGCTATTTGTCCTAAAAATGTTATTCTAGATTGAATCACAAATAATAAAAAATGAATCTCAGGTGAATATGTCATACATTTGCATTTAAGTAAATTAGTGTTATAAATACATTTTTTTTATTATTTGTAACCGATCATATATATTTATTTGAAGTTTGAACCATTTGAAAGTGCGATCATAATTGAAACAACCGTCTGATCACATTTAATACGATTTGGTTGGTCTGTGTTGCCAGTGAATGTATAAATTTGAAATAGCTACCTTTATAAATACTGAAAATAGACAAATTCCAGGGAACCTAAGCCATTTGCATCGATTTTTGTTGTCATATTATGTAATTATATACCTTTATATATGTGCAATTAATTCGTGATACAATAGTTTCCGGTAATTACCGGTAAAATTAAAAATTTATAGGTATTTACCGATGCTGAAATTTTGGCGATTGCAATCTCTAGTGGCAGCGACACGAAAATATGTCGCCTTAAACTCGGTAGAAATCCGAGATTATCTATTATATATCGTTGAATAGAGCAAGAATGATGCTTATAAAAATTGGTAGAAGATTTGCAGATTTGAAATATATATGTATGTGTGTATATAAATTGGTTGGTAATGTTTGTTTTGTAAACTGTTGCATATTATGTATATTATTGTTGTGTGTGTTATGTTTCCAGATCCGAGTGAAATACACAGTTAATACATAATAATTTTTTGTTCACATCTCAAACTGACAACTTCTAATAAATCGATTTTTTATACTAAATGTACAGTGGGATCTATTGGTCAATTAGTCACGAGACCTCATTGGTTGTTGGGCGCAGTTCGCTCATTGGCCGTTGAGTTCCGATCGCCGATTGGATGATTAGTGCTGGTCATCTATTGGTCAGCAAGTACCGATCATCTAATCCGCACGTTACGATATCTTAGTATAGTAAATGTCTATGGTAAGAGTCAACATATGTAGCGTCACAACATGGATTTAAAATATGATTAAATTGTATTAGATATTGACATCACATAAGTCACAGTAATTTTATAAAGATATAATTATTTTTCCAAGAATCGGATATGTTAGCTTTGGGAGTTGTAAGTCACCGATAGTAACATGCGAAAAACAAAAATATATTGGAACACCTCTTTACCCGACGTCTGTTTTGCGAAGACAATCTGAGGCTTTGTCGCAAGAAAGGGGTGGAAAAATCTAATTTTCTCTCGAGGGGTTGTAAAGCGGCCTCGGAAAATTGGAAGAATGTGGTTCAATCTGAGAATCGCCGCTTTATCCATACGCGTCGTATTTTTCCAAATATATCCAAGCCGAAATGGGGCTTGATTCGATTAACCTCACTCGAAAAAGCACAAGGAAAAAAAAAGAAGAAAGAAAGATCGGCGAGGAATATAATACTCGGATAGACTGTAAAAATGTCATAAATATTATGTAAATACGTACGAGTGTATTAAAATGTATGCCAAATGATGTATGTATGTATGTAGTGACACGCGTTTCCGAGGATTTAGTTTTAATCACTAGGCGATGCGAAGTGGAGCTGTCACGGGAGTGAAGCTTATCGATAATGCTTCACTTGTGTGACATGTCGTTGTGACACGTGAAACGTCGCGCACATCATCCAAGAATTCGAACTTATGAAAGTATGTATGTACGTACATGTGTATGTAGACGTGTATGTATGTCTATTTGCCGAGGAACATGTTGTGGTGAAACGAGAATTGGGTTTAATCCACATATAATAGAATGCTTAGTTGAAATGTCGCAAATGTACAAATGCAGGATGGGGGTAAAGTTATGGGCACAGTTTGTGCATTTTTCCACACTCGACTCAATTTTTTTAATGTTGTTGTTTTTATTTCTTTACTAATGTTGTGCTTGTTGATTTCAACGGGTGGCTTCGGAAAAGAGTTGATACACGGATTAAAATAGAGTTATATGTTATATATAAATGTAGTATAAGCCGTGAATACATATATGTAGTAAAAGCTGTAGCGATGTTTTTGGCGCCCTTGGCAAAATTAAAATTCTTTTGCCACTTGTTGAATACATTGAAATCTTTCTTTTAATTGCTTTATTATATTAATAGTATCAATGATATTTTAACAATGAGTTTTTTACTAAATTTTAAGTTAGTGATTCGTTTTCGGCCAATTCACCTCGTTTTATAATAAGATTTTTTTTTATTTTGATTTGGGTTTATATTCAATTTAGTGCAAAGTTCAGTGTAACCTTTACAAAAATTTCATCCAAACTATTTTCTCGAAAATTACTAAAATCATTAATGAGCCCCTGAATTAATAACGATGATCTATAAATATCCTGTTCTTTATTCTAAAGTTAAATTGACCTTATTCAATTCATTAAGTATGAGATTCTAAAGATTTGAAAATACAGGAAACCTATAGTTGTACATTTGAAAGTACAATGGTTTCACAAGTGAATGTGAATTGGCAAAATTATGATCGTTTATGATGTATTAAACTGAAAGTATGTCCTCATATTGATCTTGAACTGAATGTGTGTCTTCGTGGATGTGTGTACGTGTGTACTCTCCCGCGCAGCGCATCTGACGTTGACGTCATTCATTTCAACGCAAGTGTTCGTTCAGGACGTTCTTCCGGGGCTTTTTCTTTCTCAGATTTCCCCCTGGATAATGAGATGCAAGAGTTGATATGTTTCAGGGTGTCGCATTACGGTATCAAATTATTTGATTCCTCGTATCTTGATGGAATTTTTTTGGTTTTTAAAAAAATTATATTTACCATGGTGCCTTTATGGGCTTCGGCCCGAGGCGACACCTACGGTCTGAATGTATTTATTTTATTTTACATATATACCAGGAAGGCCTTACAGGTAAATCCCAATGCGCCTTCCTGGCCAATTACAAATACAAATACAGCATTTTTATTATAAGTCGTTGAATTGCGAGACACTGAAAAAACTCGCAAATTAACGAGACATCTATGAATTGTACAAATTTTTCAAATAGTGGTGACATAGTAGGTAGGAAGGATTTTTAGCCAATTTTTTTTTCCGGGAACCGTTTCAACAATGAAATCAGAGAAAATTGGCAAACTCTGATAGGAAACGATCAACCTGGAGTCACAAATCCAGGTCTGACCAACAGCATACTCTGAAAAATTCATTTTCATTCAGGGATAGAACCCGGCACCTTCTTGACGGTAAGCAGAAGCTTAACGTCCGAGCTATATATAACAATTTATTATAAATTTCAAATTATATTAAAATAATGGTGATAAATGAGGATAGGTTGCCAATTTGAACCGTTTAAATAATGAAATCAGATAAATCTGCAAACTCTAATTGGAAGCGATCGACCTTAAGCCTCATATATCCAAGGTCTGACGAAAAGCACCGGGCTAGGGATTGAACCCATGACCCCTCAGTTGATGGCAGTTTCGCTAACCACTGAGTTTTATTGCTGGCTATTCATTCAAGATAAAACACACTCATTTGCGACTTTGTCTGTCCAATTTATACGTAGCATTCGCCTGTAGATCCACATTTAGAATGCTTATATTTTGTAGTGGTGTACCGAATAGCATGTCACTATTCTCATATGGATATTTAGGGATAGTTCACCGCTTCATATGTATGTATAAACATATGACTTTTTTGGTCGAATAAAAGTCGGCATGGCTTTGAAAATTTGAACGGGTTTAAAAGAAAAACCGATATTCGGTTTGAAATTGTGTATCGGTTAAATCGAATCGCGGGAAAATATTTGTATTCCTCGATAAAACCGAGTTGCCTGGAACCAAATATTTAAGGTTTTTTCGTATCAGTGATGTGTGTGTGTGTGTGTGTGTGTGTGTGTGTGTGTGTGTGTGTGATGAGTGGCGATGAGTGGGGTCGAGATTCGTACCTTGACCTTCTTGTCGTCGGGCCTGTGCTCGTTGGGGTGGTGGCTGAGGAGTTGAGGCATGTCGAGACGACAGGTGGAGGGGCGTCGCCCCCCGGCTGCGCCCCCGTCGCCCCCAGCTAGCGACGTCGCTTCTTCTTCATCCTCCCCCGCGCTCTCTGAAACCGCAAACGTCAAATTTTAGTCACATAAAAAGTACATAGAAAAATATCACACAAATAACAGTTTCATTTATAGGTATGTATGTATGTACTAGAATCGAGTTATTATATTTCAAATGGTTGGAATGCTCGATTTCAATATGTATTTGTATTAACTCTATGACATGTTGTATTAGCAATGGTTTTTATCACCAATGGCTTCTGGAGCGAAAATATATCAGAACGTATTGGGAATGGATTATATGTACATACATACATACGTAATTGTGATGGTCGGGTAATATATTTGGTGTTGCCAAATATTGTAAGGGATAAATATTCTCAGATAAAACCAAGAATTAGGAGACGGTAGATAAGGCGTAAAAATCAACTAAATTCTGACAATTAAGATGATATTTCTAGTCAGTGGGAATTTTCATTTTAAAAACGTCTTTAGTGAATAAGACAAATTTTATGGAGACAATAACTCTTCAATTCCTAATACATTTTAAAATTGTGTTGTTATTTACTTGGAGTCATTCGTTAAAATCATTATAATGGTTCATTATGTCTGTTAAGAACAATCAGTTTATCATTGAGTTCAAGATCGTTAAGAAATATTTGTCATTAAAGCACTCTACAAATCTATTAACAACTTTTACTTTAATTAATGAAACAGAAAATCGCCATATTTAAATTAAATTTCTTCCAAAATATCTTTGAAGCGCTTGTTTTATTGTTTAGCACTATTTTGTTTACAATCTTAATTATTTTTTTCATTACATCCTCAAGCTGTTGCGTAGATGTCTGCAAATAAATTTTCTTATTATTATTGGTACTAATTATACGAAAAGAAATTCTAGTCATACCAGTTAACCCAAGTGGGTCACATGAAATTGTCAAATGAGTCACTAGTGACCCGCGGCTCATAGGTTGCCGATACCTGCAGTAGATTATTCCATTATTTTCAACCATCGATATACAAACATACACCTACTATACATAATCGTAATCGAAAAAAAGCTTGTTAAAATCGGATGAATTTTTAGTTTTGTTCGAAATTTAATCCAATTTAATCCAGTCTTATTTCCGTTAATAATGTGAAAATTAATAAATCGCCACAGAAAATTGGGTACATATGTACATATCTATAATTACATATTAAGATACACTTATATGTACATATATGTAGTTATAGCATAGATAAATTATTACGCAATAAAAATTTTAATTGAAATTCAAACGATAAATCAGTCTTCCATCAAAGGCAATGGGCGCTATATAGGGTGACCGTGCGTTCTGTTTGGCTGAAACAGTACCATTTTTACGCACTTTGTATTCAACCCGTCATTTTCGTAAAATTGTTCGATTTGTCCCGTTTTATCCGTCCACTGATGTACAGAAGAATTGAAATTTTTTTTCGATATTGTTTTTATTTCCATATTTTTCCAAATTAATTTGCTTCCCAAACACAAATATTGTTATATAAATATATATTTACACCCAATATATTCATTTTAAAGTAGCGTTTAAATATTATGTGACCTGATTCATTTTACACGTTTCTGAAAAAAAATATCGCTTTTTGCTATTATTATACTTGAAAATACAATATTACGTAGATTTAATTTAAATTTTTATCTTTTTTCATTTTCTGCTTTTATATAAATGTACGTTCTGGTAAAAATTGTATTACTTAACAAAATAAGAAGTGAAAATTAAAAAAAAAAAATTTCAGTTCTTAATTCACATAATTTTTGCAATTAAAAGAACCGAGAATATCTTTTTGGAAAATTTATAGTTATTTTATTTGTTAATTTTACACGTTTAGAAAAAAACCCAGTATACGAAGCATGAACATGAAGCATTTATTATTTAAATTTTTTTATCTCGTTTCTACATATTTTCCTTGTGCACAAGAATTGTACATTAATTAAGAATATTAATTGGGGGAAAAATTATAATTTTTTTGGACTTGCAACACTTTTTTTATACAGAGGAGGACAATTTTTTTGCGGAGCGTCCCGTTTTGAGTACATTAAAGAAATATGGTCACCCAAAACAATGTTAGAGTAAGACGAGCATTTGCGCCAGTGAAACGTGTTGTGTTATTACTAAAGCCCGGATAACCAAGGTGCCGTTCATTGTTCAAATTTGTAAATGCATTGTTAAAGGTTTGCCGAACCTTTTTTATAAAGCATTTACAACAATTGAACAATGAGCGGCACCTTGGCTATCCGTACTCTAGTTATTACACATTTACCAACACGGGCTCAAACTAATCTGGATTTGAATTACTCGTGTTATTTTTGTATCGCTGAGATCGGATAACATAACATTTGTTTCTATAATGTGTATTTATTATTCACGTGTAAGGATTGTTTTGATTTGACGTACGTTGTTTTCGTGACGTAATCGTAGCTAAATTACAAAGTACATATGTATGTATGTATGTATGTACGTATGCACACAAACCACTTGCAAAGTATGTATGTGTAAGCTATATATGTATGTATGTATGTATATACATTGGAGTTTATATTTAGGAAGGAAGATGATAAAGGCTTCATTCGGAAGCCAGGTAACTGAGATGTTATAAACAGATAAATGAAAAATGAATCCGAACAAATACATGGATTCCATTTATTAAATGTTTGTATGTACGGTCAAATAATGGTAAATATTAATAGAAAAACACCGAGAAAATTATACGATTGTATTATAATGTCAAATGGAAAATTTAATCTTGTTTTCAAACTGTTTACATCTTTATACAATATATGTAGCCGTCGGAAATGAACAATTTTTTGGGTTAATTATCTTTCATTCAATGACCTATCAATTCAGTAATTTCTTCATTCGTGTATTATTCCCCGTTTTTACTCTTCTTTTCTTTGTTTCTTTTCATCTCCCACAGTCTTTACGTAAACAAAAAAAGTAACGATTGAGGCCACATGTTGACCGTTTGTACGTTATTTTGCAAACAAAGCGTTTAATATGTATACAAAAACCATTTCTGCGGGCCGAATAAAAATATTTTGCGAATAACGATCAAATATGTATGTATGGAATAATATCCCATGACCAACTAACGATTCGAATCGAATAAAATAAATACTTTGTATGTGCATATGTATGTATCTTTGAATAAACGTAGATATACATATGTATGTTTTACAGTTTAAGCGTCAAATCTTGTTAATAGGATGTAACAAAGAAGACTTTGTCTACTTGCTGTTGTGTTAAAACGAATAGACCTTTAAATGAGAAAAGTGTAGGATCTTGTTAAGATCATCAAAGAAAAAAAATTACAGCAGAGCTTGTTTGAAAGCTAACTTAATAACGATATTTTTATATAATTTAAAATATGTTTATGTTTATTTTTTTTATTTCAAATGTTCTATTCAAGTTTTCGATTTTTTTAAATATGGCTACTCCAGCCAATGTTTCCTTAGTCTCTTTCTTGTATACGGTAACTGACCAGTTTTGATAGTGTATATTTGTCTTTTCCTCTGCATCCTTTTACATATTTACATATGTTTGAATATGTAATTTTAGTTTCATTTCTTTGGATATATAAATAGCACATCTACAAATGACAATTTTCCATTCATTTTTCTAGTTACTTTTATTTTATTACAGGAAATTCATTTTTTTATACAATTCCAAATATTTTACAAATACAAATACATTTTTTGCGGGAAATATATACATTTCTACATAGAGTATGTAGGTGGGTTGCATATTTACATATGTATAATAAATCAACAGATCTGAGATTCTATAAACTCAAATTTTGTGAGGAACGGGAATAAGTTGCTAATTTTGGTGGAATCATTTCAACAATGAAATTAGATAAATTGACAAACTGTGATACGAAACGATCTGCCTGGAGTCAAATATATACAAGGTCTGGCCTGCAACACCGGGCCAGAGATTGAACCCGTAGTCCCTTAGTTGAAAGCATTACACGCTAACCACTGAGCTTAAAATGTTGGTGGTTAAATAGCACATTTTACTTCAACTATTCGTCATATTAGCCATGTTTGATTTTTTCTCTTAATGTTGCGTAATATTCAACTAACGTTTCGATAATTTATATGTTTGGTATGTATACATATACATATGTACATACATACATATGTGCATATGTATGCTAGTTCATCTAAAAGTCCCTTCAATTCCATTACTTTTTTTAATGTATATTTCATATATCTAATATACAATTTCGAAAGAGACTTCGTTACTATATAACTACGTGTGTAAGGTTTGTTGCGAACATCGAATAAAATTCAAAGTTTATATGACGACGATATCAAAATCGTTAAATATTAAATAATAAATTTAATAAAAAACGAATGAATGTTCACTATTATGTAGATTGTTTTGCCATGTTTAAGCTGTTTATATTACAAATACCGAGCGAAGCCGGGTAAAAACACTAGTTACATATAATTATGTAAATCCAAGATAACAAATATGTATGAGTATTATTATTATAATCAAGGACGTTAAATTTATTTGTGTATAGTGTACAGTTTTTCTGTGTACAGCTTTCGACAATAGTGTACAGTGTACAGATTTCGACAATAGAACACCTATCTGGGTTTGAGTTTGCGTTTGTGTTTGTGTGCTAAAGTGAAATAATTAAAGTAACAATGCCTTTATGGCGTCCCATAAAAAGATTCCATCTCAGGGATCGGGGCGCGGAAAATGAGAAATAAAAAAAGGGTTTAAAGCACCCTTTCATTCTAAGCGCCAAAGCCTCTTTTGCACAAGTGGTTGGCACACGTCTGAAAAGCGATATGCGAGTTTTTGTTTTGCGGTTTGTAAAATGGCTCATCCACGGATGGACGGACGCACCGACGATAAATACGGACCGGAAACGTAACGTTTTCAATTAAAGGCCGCGATGAAAACTGCGTCGGGAAAAGCTATCGGATTATCCGGTTTGGAGGTGTGGCTGATAAGCTTCAAATTTATTCTAAATAAAATATATGTGAACCGAAAGTTGAAATGTGATAAAGTTTTGCACGACATGTCGAATTAAATAATTTGCAATGGGAATAATATATCAATGTAGCGCCGCAAAGGGTTAAATTCGAAGAAAAGAAAAATTAAAAATGTCTTCATCTAGTAAGATCAACGTTTATTTTTATGCACGATCACGTTTTTTAATGGCGTATGGAATTTATACGGTCAATTTATTATAATACAAGAGTCACTTTTTTTCGTGTTTCGGGGAGGGTCGTCTTTTTCTTAAGTATCACTAAGCAACGTGATTTGCAAAAGTGCATGCTAATTTTATCTCGGGTGTTGCGTCAAGATGATTTGATTGATGAACACTTGAGACGATCGCTCATCGAGTGCCATTTTGCGAAGGAATAATATATATAATATATAATGTCGGTAGCGTTTTGAAATTTTCCGAGGAAATTTATAGTGTCGGTGTGTTTAGCAGGATGCTGGGAAAGTGCACGTTACGGCGGATACAGCTCGTTAAAACATTTCGTCATCGATGCGCGATATATCATAACGATTTTTAATTAATACTTTGATATCGAAGATGCGGAAATCGGTCAAGTAAACAATTTTCAGGAAGTTCAGTTCTCGTGGTGGATTTTTATTCAGTCAATTTTTTAAATCGTATAATGGGTTAATAAATTTTTTTTTTGGTTATAAAAAGATATTGCGAAGTTTTCAGTTCTGTTAACAGCGAAGTTTCTGTGGAGTTTCTTTCAGTTGTATAAAGTTTTAAACGACGGCTGCTGCAGTGCAACGAGTGAAAAGGCCGTTTTAGCGCAAACTAGAGTTCGCTACTGGGAAAATAAAAGCGTTTTTCCTGGAGAGCGGTGGTTTGCAGTTTATTTAAAATTGAAATTGAGAGTAAATTTTAAAAATAACAAATGCTAAATATTTACATGCAATACTCGTGAATAAACGAGCCATGTATACATATGTACTACAAATGTATGTTTATTATGTATATGTACATACATATATATGTACATATGTATGTTAAAATTTTTAGGTGCAGAATGTGTGATGCATTTTTTTCGCATTTCATTCTATTTTTTTTGCATCCAATATACATATGTACATATGCATATATGTATGTACATATGTATAAATTGGGCATCGGAATACTGGTACTACCAGTATTATGGATTACGGTTTTTGGACAAAATTCGATCTTCAATAATACCGGTAGTATAAAATATACTCCCCTTAGTACCGTAATATAATAATTTCACTTTTATGTTAGTTGAATTGTTTTCAATTTAAAAGAAAACGTTTCTAGTTTGTATAGATAAGTCAAAGAATGACTCAAAAATCAACATCGTTACCTTCCGATTTTTTTTGGAAAGCTATTTTTTCAATTGAAAATTATTTGAATACATACATATATAATATTTAATAGCTAAAACCATCCCTTCCACACAAAAGCGAGGGGCAGATAAAAATGTATATACTTTTAATCGGAAATTCGCGCGGAGTAGTAGGACACATTATTTTGTAATTAATATTAAAATATTCAATGTTTAACCGAAAATCACCCTGCAATTAATACATTTTTATTTTATTGGAAATAAATTATAATTGTAATTGATACCGGTATTAATATTAATATAATATACTTATAATTAATATTAATATTATCACGGTTATAGTGGAATATGTCGATAGACAGCGGTAACAAATTTCGGTGTTTTTGAAATCTCTAGTATTTGTATATATTACTATTTACATACATACATGCATGTATACAATTAATAGCGAATCTTTTCCAGTTCTATAAAAAATATTAAAAAGGTAGTGGGAAGATTGACGGCTAAATACGTACTCCAACATCAGATTAGATTAAAAGACGACCCGTACTTATCCACCCCCTGTATATCAGCACTCGGCTTTATATTTGACTTTTTTATTTTACGCGTACTCGGTAACTAATTCCATATCAGCAACTGTCCTTTTATATTAAATGCAAATGTCATCGTTCGAATTACTGCACTAATTTATGCAAAACGTTGTGACGTGAAAGTATTTAGCATATGTATCAATTGCGCCGCAAGTGATTTTGTTTTTCAAATTGAATTGTTTTCCATTTATATTTTAAGTATGTAAATATTTCTGTATTATGTATTCACTTGTATATATTTGATTAATATTGCACCTATTGCAATTATATTAATTATATTGTACATTATGAATGTACATATGTATATGATGTTCAAATCATTCATAATGTAAAATATAATTATATTAATTATATTGTACATTATGAATGTACATATGTATATGATGTTCAAATAATTAAATATAAAAAATGCTAGTCTTTTAAGCTTGTGTTCTATTACATTGCAGAATAAACATATAAAATGCTGTATTGACAAAAAAAAAGCTTTACTTAAAGCCGAAGGATTTTAAATAGCGAGTGAAAATATCGTCGTATGAGACTCGTTCTTTTATTGATTTATTTTTCATATTCGTAAAAATATTTAGTTTAGAAGATTTCTGTGTGCCATTTTAGGTACATGCGGCATGAGTTCATCGTTCGTGTATTATATACCTGACATTGAATGAATTTAAATAGGACGTATTAGGATATATGTACATACATACATACATAGAAGGTCAAAATACTCTTCGTATGATTTGAGGTCGTTTTTGGAGGGCATGAAGATGTTTTGAAATTCGCGTTGGCGATTCGCGCAAATTGAAAAGCGCAGTAAAACGTGTTATTTTATTGTCAGAACGATTTATTGTCGAGAGAAAAACCGACTGCGAAATAATTTCGTGTATCTGAAGACAGCCTCAGGGAGCGATACCTCTTCCGAGGGTTTCCAGACAATATTCTGAAATTCGAAGAGGATGCCTCGTTTGAGGGAGATATATTGGAAAAGTTTCACCGTGGTTTTTTTTTGCTTTAACCCTATAATACGTAAATTTATCGACACATTTATATTAAAAGTGTACTGTTATTTATATGTATATTGATTCAATGAAAATGTGGTGAAATTACTCATTCTTAAAGTAACGGAAACGCTAAGCGTTTATTGTTTGTTGCAGATTGGAATCTGCAAAATTTTGTAGAGTGCTAATGCTGTTGAAAATGTTTGTTTTAGTATCGGACATATTTGAACTGTATATACAAAAGTATTATTAACACGAGCGCACCGGAAAATCGGCTTGTTCTCTTTTTTCATCGGTAATAAAACCGAAACGCAGCGAGACGGCAACTTTTGCGAGTTTTCCTGATTGCATCGCGTTAATTTTTTAGCGAATCGATTCGCTATGGTCGAATTATGAATCTTTATATCGTATACGGATTGAGTCATACGTACGTACGCTAAGTGGTATTTGGCACGTTGAGAAGCTTATTAAATTGATGTCAGCTATAAAAGCTCGTAATGTGATCAATTGATTCTGTGTTGGCAGACGCGATTATCGTTTTCGCCGTTAATATGATGTACTGTGTAATGAAATTATATCTATAGTACATACATAAATAAATTTGTATATGCAATGAATGATTAGAGCAAGACGTTTTGATTATAGTTTTGATTGTTTACAGATTGCAAATCAAGTTGAAGTTTTGAGATGGTTTTATGCAGTAAAATTTTACTATCCCGTGAGAGATTTGAATTTATTTCATTTGAAAATTTAATTTAGATGTTTAATCACTTTTAATTTATGTTGGGTTTAAATTTTGATTAGAAACATGGATGTTTTGCGTGGAACATTAATTTTGATATTAATATATTTATCGGTAATATATTTGAATAGTTAGGATGATATTCAAATAAGGAAAACATATGTTATTAAATAGGCAAATACACTTCAATTTAATATACATACAATTTAAAAGATCACTAACCAATATGAAAGAGCAATTAATCAACTTTTAAATTACATAATAATTTGAACTGATTCTTTTAATTGTAAAATCAATAAATTTAATATGCGATTCAGTGAAACTAGTTAATTTTATAATATTTTGGAATGTATAGATATTTTTATTAGTATAGCGCAATGGTGATAATTTCAATGCAATTTCATTCCTATTTAGTATATTATATAGTGCAGTTTTTCCCAATTTGGGAGAACTTTTCGGCAATTTGGATGTTTTTTTGAGGCAATGATAAAATCCTTAATATATGTTTTTTATTGTTTTGTTAAATTCATGCTATTTTCCTTCGATTTTTCTGTTATATTATACTATTTGTTTGTGAACCAATTTGATTCAGTTAATAAAATGATTAAAAATCATACTAAAAGTAAGGATTTACTTTGAATCACTAATATCAGTTTTTCTCAAAAAAGGCTGGAAATATGAAATGCCAATGAGTAATAATACTGCTAGTAGTAGAATAGATGAGACGGCTAAATATGTAGAAACACGACTTCTCAATACAAATGGATGAATCAACCACATATGTATGTATAACAGACAGTATAATTAATAAAATAAATTAAATATAGTTTCTACTTTGTGCATTTTTATTCAAAGCAGCTTTCATTTATGTGTAGAATCTGGTGAAATTGAAATGAAAGCATGGAATTTTTAAGGCATTGCACAAAGTGGGCGTGCTACAGAAAAGGTTGGGAAACACTGATATAATGTGCAAAAGCAATAAGTTTTAACTATAATATTAAATCAAGTATCAATTCCGTTCCAAAATCACACGTTGAAATGTTAATGGGGGAAAATTATAGTAGAAAATAAAAGGTTTTTTTTTACATATGTATAGTAAGTTTTCCCGATTGATTGCAAACTTTAAATCGCAAATAACAATTATAAACATCATAACGCTCTGAAAATGCAATATATTCATTAGGAATTGATTTAAACATTCAGCTCCAACGATAGATTAGATATATATATATATATATATATATATATATATATATATATATATATATATATATATATATATACATACATATGTACATAGAGATTACATACAATAGAAAGGCAAATATACAACAACATTTAAGTATCGCACGAGTCATGAAATGAAATATGAAATGTTTTAATAATACAAAATAAAGTCTCAAACCATTCTTTGCTATAATGAACGAGCTCCTTCGAGCTTTCCACCACGTGGTCAGCCACCGAGTACCACTCCTCTCTCTCCCTCGATCACTTCGTCTATAATTGCACGTGTCACTCTACGATTGCATCGGCGTCGCGTACGACATTACTTTAGGTCACGTTCGTATTACGGAGAGTCACATTTCCACGAACGATGGTGGCGATGGCACGGGCCAGGGGATGGTTTTGTGGTTATCTCGCCCAGAGACTGGGATGTTGTCTGGAAACGGTGTGTGGCAAGCGCGGCCAACTCGACGAATATCCGGTACGACTGGACCGCGTCGGAGCGGGAAAACACATGACGCCATTTAAAACGAGTCATGGACGTGCGCGCACACGTGTTACAATAATATATATAATATATATATACATATACATATATACTCATATATTATACGCGAAATCTGTGATGATTGTAGCTTTGGACGGTTCGATGTTGCAGTTTGACCGTGGATCGTCGGATGATTCACTTTGAGGTGTGTCCGATCTCTGGTTAGTTTCAACGTGTGGACTCATCTAGTGTGAATTGATTCGATTCAATATCAGATTAGTTATGTATATAGAATTCATCGAATCGGTTGAAAGAAACCGATAGCTATTGTCGTATTTGTACGCACTTATTTTATTTACACGTTTGCCACACTGACATTATATGTAGAATGGGTACCATTTATCGGTCTGGTAAATTAAAGAAATGCTCCTCTCCAAAATATGTAGCTCGCACGACAGATTCAGTTTTCGCCCGGCAAATCAAACGTCAAATTGGTTGCCAGTATCAAAAATAAATAGCGACCGTAACAACCCAATCTTAAATTAATAGGAAAATGTAACTGGTTATGATTTCACTGAAACGTCAAATTTTATTCTTGTTACTGGCAACTCGTTTGACGTTTGTATAAGTATAATACAAAAATACTATATATGTATAGGAATTAGCGAGAGGTCTATATTATAGATAATAAATTGTTTTTTTGAAATCATATTTAAATAGCGATGACATATATCTTCTTTCCCAATATCTTGTTTCTGCTTCTTATTTACTTTTTTTCTCTCTATTTTTTATTTGAATATTGTCATTTTGATTGTATTTTACTTTTTTATCACTTAATTTACATATACGTATGTATAAATCAAACTCCTTGGGTCTATCGGCTTTGCCGCCTCCTATATTACCTATAGTTTTTGCCAATTTGATACAGGAACTGCTTCAACAATGAAATCAGATAAATTGGGAAAGTCTGATTGGAAACGATAGACCTGGAGTTCAAAGGCCACTTTAAAGGTCAAACAATTTGACCCCCAAATCCCTCAACATGAGGCCACCACCCACCCTCCCACAACGAATACAGCCTGGGAGACCCTTTCGTTGGAGAACGAGACGGTTGTCCAGCAATATAAAGACAGACTCGAATTTGACAGACTCGAAAATAATACCAAGTCTGACCAGCAGCATTTAGTATTATACTGAGAATAAATTCCTTTCAATTGCGGTCAGCTCACGGGATTGAACACGGCAACCTCTCGGTTCTTAGTATCAACGCAACCACCGAGCCACACTGCTTTGTTTTGTAGTTTGAGAGCATTTAGAATGCGGTTCATACATATACATATGTATATATATATATATATATATATATATATATATATATATATATATATATATATATATATATATATATATATATATATATATATTGTAATTTTTATTGCTTTAAATTACGTGTAATTAATTATCTAACGAATTTTAAAATTCGAAAATATATATATTTTTTACACATTATTTTCTTGAGATATTAGGGGCCAGTTTTATATTTCACTTTGAGTTAAAGATATTTCCAAACTCACTTTTTAAAAAAAAATATTTATATAACACTTGATGAAAAACGTGATTTTTTGTTGCCCAGTGTAACTATTATAGTAATCACTTAGTCGATAGACATTTTTTTTAGAAACTTTGATTTGTTCAATATCATATATTATATCTATATTCAATATCATATAATACGATTAGATGGTGAGCTATAATGACGGATTAAAAAATAGAATAAACATTTTCTAAGAATCACAATTTTCTAGCTGGCTGTATGGAAAATTCATAAAAATCTTCTAGTGGCTAAGCGAGCTCTGTTTAAGAAAAGTGACTTTTTGGTAATGAAGTTGATGTTTAATATTATATAGGAGTGTCAGATTGCGTTCTATTGATTTGTACGCTACTTTGAGCATTTTGTATCAAAAATTACATACATCAATGGGTAGTGGAATGGGATTCGCTTTGTGCTCGAAAATTTTATTAGCCGACACGCCCATGGCTCACTTTACGATCGCATGCAATCGAATTACCCATCTAAATACATTTGCCGTAACGAGAAAATCGAATGATACATTTTAGATTAGCGATATATTTATTACCGACGTAATACGAGTCTCACCTATGTACGTACGTACGTAAGTATAGATTTTATATGTGGTAAATTTATAATGTATGTATGTAACGTCGGATAACTATAGTTTATATCGCAAATCTGAAATTTAACGGGTTTCGGACCCGAAATTCGACTAGGAGGAACACCATCATCAATAATGCCGAACGAAGGGTACACATCTAGTGGGGTGCGAGGCTTCTTAGAGCGCAAATTGTTTTCCCCCGAAATAATGAGACAGTTCCAAGGGGCGTTGTGCGAATATTTACATAATCCAGACCGTGCCCCGGGCGGGGTGTTATTTTTTTTTAATTTTTTTTTATGAAAACTTTTGGAAACTAAACTCGAAAACTGGAGTGACTTGGGGGTGTGTTTGTATAGGGTTAAAACGGCACCTTTTTCATCGCCTCAGGCGAGCCGCACACTGAACAAACACACGTGTTAAGGTTGTGCTAAGCGGTGTACATTTGAATAAAGCTGGAATGTCATGTGTTCAACTAAAAATAGTACGATGACATGTTGCTTTTCAGAAATTTTGACTTTTTTTTTAATTTTTATACACTTTTAACCACTTAATCACCTCGCGTTTGTAGAAACTGGTTCGATTATTTTATTATATGTGTTCAGTGCCAACCCTTGACACTATCTCTTGAATATATCACAAACCAACGAAAAATATCGACTTTTTTCAATTTCATTAGTATCACAGGATATTTTTAGATGTCACTGTGAAGAAATCAAAATTAAATTCGAGTCATAGCTTTAAATACAAAGGAGCGCGCACCGGTTACAAGTAGACAGCAGCACGAAAAGTCTTTGGTACATTCGTAATGTAACAGCAGTAACCGACAAATCTATTCATATTATACAGGAGCACATGTCACCACAAGTTCCCGGAAAAATGCACTAAATTGCACTGAATAGTGGTGCAGTTTCGAGAAGTCCTAATTTTCAAAGGCGCTCAAAAATAGCTTACGCAATAGACTTCCACAAAAAAAGGTTATCAACCTCGGATAACATACAAATACCCCTTGACGCTTTTTTGTGGAATTCTGTTGCGTTAGTTCTCCTTGAACATCTTTGAAAGTTTCGATTTCTCGAGAGTGCAACTATTTTGAGTGCATTTTCCGGTCACCGTCACCATAACGTATCAAGCAAAACCGGTTTTCTTTGGTCACTGTGGAAATACTCACGCACATTCCATAGTAGCGAGTACACGCGTACTAACGAAAGCGCGCATTCGCATATGAATATTTTCGGAAACGTCATATTTATTTTATTTAATTTTTATATGTACACATGTCATTACAAATCACTCCAAAGCTATTAGTGTACTGATAGAGTAATACAAGCATTTTATACAATGCAAATTCATAACAACATCATCCACAGTGACATCTATGGAGAAATTTTTGCAGTATTTTATTATAGAAATTGACGAAACTCAAAACGTTGAATATCGTGAGACTTGCAAGAGAGATTGGAAAGGAGATGCCAATTTACAGGAACCGTTTCAAAGAAAATCAGAAAAATTGGCAAACTCTGAAAGGAAACGATCGACCTGGAGTCACAAACCAAAGTTTGGCCAACAGCTACTCGTGGGAATCGAACCGTGACCACTCCGCTCACAGCATAATATGCTAACCACTAGTCCACGCTGCTGATTACAATATTGACTCGACGATATGACGCAAGCTATATTGCACCGTACCATCGCGCTCTGTAATGTATGTATGTACATTTGTATGAATATGTAAGCCAATTTTGCCTTGCATTTGGACAAAACTTGTCTGGACGCGCGCTGCTGTATAGTATGAATAGAAGTAGTATTTTCCGTACACTGCTGTGCCGGGCTGTTGCTTTGCAGTGTTGGATAGTATGAGTAGATCTTTATGTGTAATATAATATGTATATTAAAAATAATGGTACAGAATGTGTTAACGTAGCCCGTGGGATACGCTAATTTATATTTGTAAAAAACAATATAAATAATATTTTGTTTTTAGTGTAACGTACCGTCATTTTCATATTTAGTAAGCTAAATAGGCATTTTCGTATTTAGCAATCTAAATAGGCATTTTCTTATCTTTTCCGAGATATATATAATATTATTCGAAATTATCCGGACGCCACTGTAGTATGGATACGATCGCACTGAAGTTCGAGCGTCGACCGTGAGCGGTCGATATTTTTGGATCTTTTTGTAAATATTTCTATTACGATTCACCAATATATGATTTGTTACCAGATGTGAGTTGGCGGAATACCTTACCTTTCTTAATTTCGCACAGATATTATTCACGGGTGTGCATGTATGTAGGTTTAATAAAATTTGAATCGACGTCAAATTGTGGTATGTTTTATTTCGTTTCAAATGCGAATTACGACTGTGATTTGTAAAATATTTATATAAGTAGATTCAAAAATTATATTTAATGTATATATTATATTTTTATGTAAGCAAGAGGTATAGAGCTTATCGAAAATGCCGATGTTATATATAATATGTAAATATTTTATGTGTACTTAATACCGAATTCAAGATCATACATACATATGTACATATGTATATGTATGTACGTTATGTGTTGTGAGCTCGTTGAAGCTTTATAACTACAAGTCTTCTACTTTTGTTATATGCTTTGAAAACTACTGAAATATACGTTTAAGATAAGAATATAAGAAGTATTATATATTGTATTTTATGCTTGTAAAGGGTCCTGGGTCAACATACTCAACAAACATACGTACATATGTATGTATGTAGAAGGATATTCTGTAAGGTATTTAACTTAAGCTCTGTATATTTTCTTTGTGGTCTGAAACTACCATAAGTGTATTGTATAATAAAAGAGAATAATACGCATTTGAACTGTAAATATAAGTTTTGTGTTTTAATATTGAGATGCTGCTTGTAAATATTTTGCACATGTATGTATGTATATGTATGCATGCATACATGGCTTGTGGTCAAATATGTACTACATAGAATTCAAACAATGCGATTTTGTTTGCTCATCTTCATTGACAGACGTTTTCAAACATTTCCATCTACACTTTCATTAATACCCCGCTTTGTATACCGATACTAAAACACAATAAACAAGCAGCGTCTCTATGGTACGTATGTACATATTGATGTAATACTATTTTTGCACACTTGTCACGGTGTGCGCGAAAAATGTTTTTCAATTTTTCACATCACCTGACACTCGCATGAAGGTTATCGATTTTACGAAGAGAGAGAGAGAGCTCTTTACGCACGGTAAGATTACACGTGTTTTTTCGACGGCGAGAAAAATAACTATCTTGTAGAAAATTGGGGGAAAACTTTCGACGGTGGGTTGCAAACCCCATTCGATGGGATTATCGCTTTCTTTCTGCTCGGGGAAAGTGGAGGAGAGGCAACAATCCGAAACTATATTAAACAAACATTCGATAGATCCTTCAGTGGCCTTCGAACTTGGGTATTGAAATTCGTGATGTCACATTGTGACGCTGAACTGAGTTTTCATTTTTATGATGTAATTTTAGATTTTATATAATCGCATACGATTGGTATTATCAAATTACTGCCTTTTTATAAAATAAATCTACAATTTATTCTTTATAATAAATTTAATATATACATATGTATGTGCTAATAGTATTCATTCGTGCTTTTTTCACGTGTGTGTGGATGCAGTGGTGATTGGTCAAATGCTGTTTATCTCTATCCCAACCTGGGGATGGACCATATTATTTCATATTAAGCTAACTAATTCACTTATTTTAGTACTTCTGTAAATAAATTAGTTGTTAGTACTTATGTAAATAATAAGTTTATTACTAGTTGTTAGTACTTATGTAAATACATTAATCTAATCATATGTGTCGCCTTGGTACATATATTCCTGTCATGGTACATATGCAGTGGTGTTACCCCAATTTTGGAACAACGTGTTTCCAATTTTTTTCAATTTATATATATATATATATATATGTATATAAAATTATATGAATTTTTAGATTTCTAACCGTTTTCCGGAAACTTTTGATTTTTAATAACGGGTTTCCGGAAACCCATGGAAACCATTAGGGTGACACCACTGTTAAATAAAACATATGATGTATGTATGTATGTAGATATAATGGATGCATGTATAAATTTTTAAGGATGCACGATGTGAGTTATTTCGCTGTAATTCTATTATAGTGGTTCTGACTAATTACAAGTTACTATGCATTTGAATTGAATCGTGAGCCGAAAATTTTAATATTAATAAATCAACTATGCAGGCGATTTGATTGCAGTAGCCTCTTTTCGCGAAACAGCGATTTAATCGCTCACATGCGTCCTAGGCTGGAGATAAATCATGAGAACGAAGCGTAGGGGAATAGTAGGTGGTGATTTCAGAATCAGGTCGTAAATTATGTACTACAAATGGCCTTCCCGGATCCATCGTCGGAGCACGAGAGGGACGAGTGGCTCTGCGGCCAATTTCGTATAAATCTTGTCGAAATGTTATGTTGATCGTCTGACGCTTCGTGCTTCGAATGCCAACAACACCATAAGCTCTAAGCGCTGGGGCTTTTTTGTCTCGGGAAAAAGTGGCCCTCTTCAATACCACTAATCCCATTTCATTTCTCCGCTGATGCATTATTTATTTCTTTTGTTGAATGTGCGGGACAGAGTCTGTATTGAAATTTTGGAATTTGAATTGTATGGCGAAGGAGCTTGTTCGCTGTTCGCTTTATTCATTTCTTTTTCGTGCATTGTCTACACGAATGGGGATGTGAAGGTGGAAAAGTTTCAAGATGTAAAGATAATTACGGATGATAATAATCGCTGCTATGGCTATTTATTCATTTCATTAAGATGTATCGGTTAAGTTGGTTGTGACGCGTTCTGTGGATGAGTGAAATAATGTTCCGATGAAAACAAAAGGGAAAGGACATTGCATTAGGACGGCTTAGAAATACTTAGCGAGTAAAAGCTAAGGGTATTATGAGTTGATATTGCAGAGACGGTACAAGGCAAGGTCTTTTGGTTGAGAAGGGTGAAGCAATCACGACCCGGACGAGTAAGACTTTTTCAAATTAATCATTCTAGATAGATTAATGAAATTCACCATTTCATTCCTGCCTTGATTCTTTTTACTGATTACATTCTGAATTCATTTATTATAGTCAAATGTAAAGGACGGTGAAACCGATCCATTCATCCGTTTTATATGTATGTAAGTATGTATCTTTATGTGTATAAAAACGTTAGAATAATACATTTGGATTATCAAAAGTAGCGGATATAATGTGTGTGTGTGTGTGTGTGTGTATTAAATAGGTGTTGATTAAAAAAATAAAATTACACCCGTCGAAGTAACGAAGATTTATAATTTGAATAATGGGTTAAAACGGGCCGTAAATATTAAGGGAAATAAATATCTACTGCACGGCGCGAGATTTATCTAAACTTATCGGCCGGAACGTAAATCAAGGTTTGTCGGTATAAATTTCGCAACAAGAGACATGAATAAAACATGACCGTCGCCGTGGAAATACTGGCTGCATCCACGTTTTTCGCGGGAAAATGTCGCGATATTTTCCTTCGCGTTCGAAAATGTTTGACATGTTGTCGTCGTCTTCGCTGCCGTCGCATTGACCTGAATGCATTTCGGTGCAACGAACGAACGGATTTTTCCCCTCGTGCCTTTCTCGAATTGAACTTTGGAGAGCTGTGCAAATTTGTCGCGACTTTAGCGAGATTAAAAAATTCGTAGAGGATTTGAAGATTTTTATGACTTATGTACATATGTAGATTCGTTTGCAGTGTTGGGTTGTAAGCTGTTGGATATTCTTAGTATAAATATTTGTTATAGTAGATATTCTACATAGGTTTAACTCTCGTGGCTTCAAGATTTGGATTAAAGGAATTCGAAATACCATTGAAAGGTTCTGGGGTCACACTATGAAATGTTCGTATTAGTATTAATGGTATTTGCTACAGGAAAACACGTCTTTTTTCAAGTTATCAATCGCTTTTCGCACTATCAATATAACTTATATAATATAATTAAATAGAACAAAAATGCTTTCTTACAGTGAAAATTAGTTGGTTTGATGATATATCGTCAGTTTACAATATTGCGTCAAAGTTATGCTTAAAATATATGAAGAACTGTAAATAACGTGTAATACATGAAGCTGTTAATTGCGATGATGTTCACAAAGCAAATATACATATGTATAAGACGATGCAAATATATGTACAAGACATACATATATAAAATCGCAACTCTAATTTAATATTTTCCTTTCGGGCACGCTTTTACTATAGTTATTTTGAATTTGGGAGAAACTTCTCATTAATTCGTTTTGTTCTCCAGCTTCTTCGTGGTAATACGTCTTGCTCATCTTGCTGGATCAGTTGGTACTCTATGTTCCTAATAATAATGTGCGTGGTAAACATCATCATTTGATAGTTGTATTATACGTCCTGCCCGCATAGTCCTTCATCGGATGGCTCTTATTCTAAGATCTATCCGCCTTTTCAATGAAAGCATTCCTGATGTGCCTGAATGCGATATTTTCCACCCGAGTGATTAAGTTATCAGAGATTATTTGAACCTACATATTTGTCTGGTAGCCTGCACTCATCATTATTTTTATAATTGCGTATGATCTGTGAGTGAATTTTGATCTTATTTCTTCAATTTGGCGCTCGCGGGAATGTTTTGTATTCATGGCTGATACTTACATATATTGTATATATCAACTGTTAATGCAGGACGTGCCCAATTAATTGCCTTATTATTATTATATGTTTTGTGACTGCTTCCATTATTGTTTGAACTTTTGCTGATAATGATTTTTATGTATTTGTATAAATATGTACATACATATATTATTTCCGTACAATTTATAAATAAATTTGTTTTTTTTTCTGTTATATTATATTTTCGACCATTGTAGCGCAATAGATATTCCTGTAATGCCACAATGGTTCAAGCTTTAAATAAATAAATATTTGCAAGGAATTTTCAGACGCTGTGGATGAATCTACTTTTGATGATATGTAGTTGTTCAAACATACAAATCACAAATTGACATGATATTGCTCGTTCGATACGAGGGAACTAAAAATATGTTGAATTGGGTGATCCACATTGAGCTTTTTCTTTTTTCTTTTGTTTGGTTTCAAATCCACAGATCGGATAAACGAATTCTTCTTTGTCTGTTGGATCGTTTGTGAATTTTTCTATGAAAGAAAACTCTTATAGGTACTATGTTAGCTATTGAGTAACTTTATATGCATCCCCCTATTACATCTTCCGAGTGATTTAAATTCCCTTTAGCAGTCGTACTTTACTTCCTAAAGATAATGTCTCCTTTTATTTTTTTCCACCGTTGGCCATATTCAACGGTTCGGGTGTGCGAGCGCTCTCGCGGGGGAAACTGTTATCGTAATTTTCCACGTTTTAGCGAGAAATATCATTTGTCGAGCATTAAATGTAGCATGGAAATTCTCGAAGATTAGCGGGCGGGTGGAAAATTCTTTTTGGGCGGGCATTACTTTCGGCAAAGGCGAATTTCAACTTTTCGCTGGCGTAGCGGTGTGGTGTGTATTCGCATTCGTGCCGCGCGACGCGAATAAAATAAAAGTAATTTAAGACTGTTAAATTTTTTCCCCGCCGTTGTGAAAAATTATATACGAGAGAACGTTTGCGAGATTCACGTTACAATATAATGGAGCGAACGGTACGTGCCGGCCGAGTTGAAACCGTTTCGACGAATGGTCGCTATAATAAGTGAATTTAAGGATTGTTTCATTTCATATTTAACCCTTTCCGCTCGCAATTTATTTCAAGTTTGAGTTTTGTCAGCTCAGAATTTGTTTTCCAAAAATTAAAAATAAATTTCGAAAATAAAATATTTTACACACCTTTTCACAAAAAATAATTATAAGACATTAAAACATATATCCTCCATAGCACGATAAAATAAAAATCATCGATTGAATCATTCGTACCTGTGTTTCTCAATTTTTTTTTCAAGTGGACCCATTTTTTTCTCCTGTTCTCTTAAATTTATCATAAATTCAGATAATCACGTTTCATTTCAGTTTTATCAATTTGATAAATTATTGTAATGTGGGAACATGTGAGAGTGCATTCGTAGAAACCCCGGATTAGGCTAATGGGACTTATAAGTTAGTGCCCGAACAAAGGTTACGCTGGAGTTCTCACTGAACAATAGACTCACCACGGTAGACCTGTACGTGCCTAGACAATAAATACATAAATGGATTGGGTAAGCTGTGGTATGCAACTTTTTCTTTATAAGAAGGTACACACGGTAGATCACATTGTTCTGGAGTGAGCGGTGGTTTCATGTGGACCTCCGGAATCGTTGAATAAATGCTGTGAAGCGTCTTTGGCCTTTCATTTGGATCCTGAATCCACCCCTTCGCAACATTATTATTTCCATTAAAGGTAAACACACTTGGCTGAGATGGTCCCATCATGGGTCAAAGGTCATCTGAAAATCTTGATTCACTTTTTTATTTGAATTTTTTAATACGTGTCGAAAAAATTCATATCTCCGTAATTATCCTCTTGAACGCCTATCTCCAAAAACAAAAAAGTATGTCTCACACCGTGTTCTTAAAATCCAGTGATTCTTTAAAAACAATATTTAATAGAAATATCTGGTAGTAAAAAGATTAATCGAATTAGGATAGATGCATTTGGGCGAATGAACGCCGCTTTTAAGTAAAAAAAGGCTACTTTGCTTGGAGAAAAGAAATGTTTTGCCGGTGGTGACGTATGGGTGTGAAACTTGGATATTGAACACTAAAATGTTACACAATGTCCAATGGACTCAAATAAGTATGACACGATGTATGCTCGGCATAGCAAGGAGAGATAGGAAGCGGAATACGTTGTTGAGAAGTGTAGCAAGAGTAGTGGATCTACATATGTATGTAGTATAGAGAGCGAAGAGATTGAAATGGCAATATGTGGGTCACGCAGCTCGAAGAATGGATGAAAGATGGACAAAAAAGTGCTAGAATCGTACCCCAGAGAATGTAAAAGGGTTAAAGGAAGGCCGCAAGAAATATGAGTAGAAGAAATTAGGAAATTGCAATACAGCGTGTTGGAGAAGTCGTTATCCAGCAATGGTGAATAGCTGTTAATGATATTGATTAAAAGACAAAAAGAAAAGACTTATTACTAATTATTAATGGGTCAATTATTTTTTTTTACGTAGGTTATAAGGGGAGGTATCACTTCTGATTGACTTAAAAATTTACAACGAAATGATTGAAATTTGAATAACCAATAAAAAGTTTCAGTATGATAGGATTAATGGTGTTCGAATTATTTTCGAAATACATACACACACACACATATATTTTTGTAAAAACCACGGAAACGTGATTAGGGATCAGATAAAAGTGTAAAGGGATAGTGGAAAGTGAGAATCTGACTTCAATAGAGTCTCTTTTGAGGACATTCATTATATTTTCTTTGAAGTCGTTTCATTCACTGTTGGATTGAAGAAGCTTTAATCCAACAGTGAGTGGACGAAAGGTGATGATGAATTAAAATAAGTTTGTTAAGTTTTTTAATTGGATTTTGTATGCATTGAATTCTGTTCAAAAAATGATCCATGCAAAGATTGTAAAATTCGCAGTATCCCAGATTAAAAATTACTCAATCGTAAACCTCAGTTTTTTTCGTGCCGTGAAAGTGACTTCTTCATCTCATCCCAAAGTTAATTCGATTCCTTATTTACGTTCACTCTTTGCGAAAAAGAAATTAAACAAGGACGAATCCGTGTCCCGAACTTAACGGGGATTTTTTTTAAATTTACGCCGAATATTTAAATCTCTCCCCGGCACGAACGAGCTCCGATTCGAGAGAAATGGTTCGGGGCTGGATTCGAAGGGGAGGATAGGGTCGTGCAAGTCAATGTTATTTGAATCGGATAAAACGACGAAGCGTTTTGTTCGATCGTAAGGGCAGAGAAAAGGTCTAACGATCGCTGTTTATTGCCGACCGCCACACGAATACCAAAGATGACCGGCAATCTTGAGGTCTTGTTCTTGTCTCGGTTTGGCGAAATATGTCGAGGATCGGGAGGGGGTCCTTTGGAACACTCCCCCCCACGTACTGTCTTTCAATTTGACCTTTCGCTTACACCCGGAAGATTTATCGATACGAATTGACCGGAGCCAGTTGGGGTGGGTGCTTGCGAAGCAATTCGGCACAGACGACCATCGAGACTTTCTCTCCCTTGCGCATTTTTGGCCTTTGTCCTATTGAGACCAATCCGACGAGAGGGACCTCGCGTACATACTAATAAAATGCTTGACGAGCACGTGCGCGGATAAGCATCGTTCTCGCACTGTATTCGAGATGGCTTGTACTACCTGTACCCATGTACATATGTATGTATGTAATATGTAGATGAGGGCGGTCTCCGTGACGGGCCGGAATGTGAAATTACCGAAAACGCAAATATTGGAAGGCAAAGATCTTAAATCGAAAGATCAAAAAAAAGGGTGCATAGTAAACGGTTTTCGATCTTTCGATTTTCGATCTTGTAGACCCAGATGAGGGGTATGCATTAATTTTTCAAAATCAACTTTAAACATATATATGTATGTATCTACCTATATGTAATACTCATTTCATTGAGGATTTTTTATTTGTATTTTTTTGCAGTAGTATGCAACTCTCTTTTCACGCAAATGCGTAAATACCTGTTGAATGCATAGAATTTCAACAATTCAACTTTTTTTTAAATATATGAATTTAAATACAATATATGACAGCTTTTGTGTGAAATTCGCTTACACCTATGTATTTATATGTAAATATTATTTTTTTAGAAGAGAAAACTATTTCGAAGTGGAATATTATTCCATAATGATAAATCAAAATAAGTGAGGAAAAAGTTCGCTTATTTGTATCTAAGTAGGTATCAGGTATTATGTATATAGCTATGTCTCCACTTCGTCGTTTTCGTCTTCAATGTTCGCTTTCAATTTTAATTTCAATATTCAACATGATGCATGTTTGCGTAATGAATGCAATCAACCATCCACATTTGTTCAACATCGTTGACTGAAAATCTATTTAATGTTTGTTTTCTCTTTGCAATAATATGACCCAAGACAATTTATTTCTTTAAAAAACTTTAAAAGCGTCATTTTTTATATACGTAATATTTATCCTTTTTTAAAATTTTATTCCCATAGAAAATTTCAATAATGTATACAATTTATTATTTCCTCCGATTTGAGAATTCACAAATGGACAGGAGTGCGTGCGTTTTCTCTCTAACTCTCTAAGCGCATGCGCTCAAGTTGCACGAAATAGCTATTGGAAATTTTATCCCCCCCTTAAATTAAAATTAGCATTGTTGGTGTAATGTCTGTATGTAAATAAAAATCATTGTGATGGAATAACCAATTTATATACATATATTGTTTGTTAGAAAAAATAAGAGACGTAGTAGACGTATGCAAGTAAGATGGTGTTTATTTGGCCAAACGAATGCCGTTTTTATATCAAAAATGCCATTTTGCCTGAATAAAAAGATCTCCAATTATTGTTTTTTGCCAGTGATGATATATGGATGTGAAACTTGGACATTGAACGCCAAGATGCTACACAAAGTCCAATGGAACACTGAATACTTGACATACCGAGGAAAGACAGAAAGCAGAATACGTGGGTGAGAAGTCTGACAAGGGTAGTGGATGTAATAGATAGAATGAAGAGATTGAATTGACAACGGGCGGGTCAAGTGGATAAAATAATGGAGGAAAGGTGTAAAAAGAAGTGCTAGAATGGTACTCGATAGACTCCAAAAGGCAAAAAGGAAGACCGCAGGGAAGATAGGTAGACGAAATTAAGAAAATGTGTGGGGTGAGATGGATGAGAGTTGTGCAAAACAGAAACGAGTTGAGACGTGTTGGAGAGGCCTTTGTCCAGCAGTCGATGGTGAATGGCTGTTAATGATTTATTTATTATTTATTAATAGTTTTGGACCATTGTGGCATTACAGGAAGAACCTAATGCGCCACAATGGCCTATGATTGAAAGAAAAAAAAGTGACTTAAGTTACTATTATAGTAAGTCACTTATTGTTTTAGAATTCCAGATACTATAAACTCGAATTTTTGTGGGAGATAGGACAGATTGCCAATTTATTGGAACAATAATATCAGATAAATTGGCAAACTTTGACAGTAAGCGATCGACTTGGAGTTATATATCCGCCAGCAGCATAGCTCGGTCGTTAAGCTTCTGCTTAGAGTCGAGAGGCGCCGGGTTCGATCCCATGAGCTGACCTCGATTGAAAAGAATTTTTTTCAGTATATCTGTAGTGCTGCTGGTCAGACCTGGATATTTGTGACTCCAAGTCGATCGTTTCCTATCAGTTTTCTAATTTTCTCTGATTTCATTGTTGAAACGGTTCCCGGTAAAATTGGCTAAATATCCTTTCTACCTACTATGTCACCACTATTTGAGATTGATTAATGTACAATAAAATTTATGTACAATTCATAGATGTCTCGTTAATTTGCGAGTTTTTCCGTGTCTCGTAATTCAGCGATTTGTATAATAAAAAGAAAAAATGCTGCAATGTTTGTAATTGAAGAGGAAGGCGCATTGGGGTTACCTGTAAGGCTTTCCTGGTATATATTTAAAAAAAAAAAAATAATAATAATACCCAAGGTCTGGCTAGCAGTACCGGTCCAAGGAATGAGCTCGTGACCACTAAGCTGAAAGCATTTCACCCTAACTGATGAACTACACATGCTGCTGGTTATATGTTATACGAGGAACTTATGATGATTGATTGTTGTAATTATTTGAAATGCTGAAATTTACAATTTTAGAATATTTCATTTTATTTCTTATTACTATTCCTCGTTTGCTCAATGCTGAACGTCATACTTTATTTAAATATCGTGAAAAAGTAAATTGTAAATTGTTTATGTTGTATATGTATCGTTGAGCGATGTGTCGCCATTTTGTGACATGTCGTAAAATGGCGTCCGAACATTTGATTCGACGCGTTCCCGCTGTATACAAATTTTCATTCTAAGCACGCGCGTCTCATATTTCAAATTGGCGAAATATAAATGCTAAACATGAACAATTCGTTTATCACGCAAAACACCCAAAAAAGCAAAAAAAAAAACAAACAAACAACCCAGCAAAAATGGTAGCAGAGCGAATTTTAAGGTTATTTTCAATTTTATTTGTCGTTTGTGGAATATTTCGCGCGAAATTGTTTGTTTTGTGCGTTCAATTTTGTCGGAAACGCGCAAAGTCGTAGGAAATTTGAGGTTTGACCGACGACGTCCGTGATGAGGTCCCGTCTTCCAGGATCATTTTTCACAGGCTGCGAACAAATGACTGTCGGCTCTTAGCGAACATCCTCCCCCTGAAGTCCCGGGGGATGGTAATTGCCGTCGTCGCTGGTGCAGATATGTCTTCATTAAAGATTGTCTTAATCAGAGCGTGCGACAAATGGCGCGATTAGATTTTGGCCAGTGCGTACACCCACGGTGTAATTTTTCATAATTATTTATCAGAACGTGGTCGTGACGTTAACACACTGCGGCCGCGGTTCTGCCGTTTGCTAATTTTATTTCGCATACGCGACAGATTTTCACGTGACTGACGTTTTTAAATTATTTTTTACGTGATGGGATTTTTTATGCAAAATTTAATATTTTCATTATTCTTTATTAAGGCGGGATTTTATCTACATAGATTATAATACTGTGTCGTATAATATCGCGTGCTCCCTCGATTTAATCTTATGTAATATATTAAGTGCAGCTATAAAATTATATTGCATACTTGTTAATATGATGAGAAAATGTTGCGTATAAAAATGTTTTGTTTTCTTTTTGTAATGTCAAAAATGTATTAATTCCCGATGAATAATACAGTTTCTTTTTACTGATATTATAATGGTAAAATTTCGTTATCTCCATTATGAACTCATCTTTAAGGTTAAATTACTTCTGAATTGCCTTTTAACGTACTAAAATTAATATATACGACAACGGTGCAGGTATGTATATTAAGTGGCGAGGGTGGAAATTTAATGCGTAATTCGAGAGGGAACTAAATTTGCAATTTTTGAAAATAAAATCCTTTAAAATTTTTACGCATTTATACTGTAAATAAAACGAATTCTACTTGGATTCAGTTTTTAAAAACGTCAAATTGGTTTTTTCCCCATTTTTGTTTCTATTTGTGTAAATTTTTTTCCGATTTCCAGATACATCAAAGCAGCCGTAATTTTTCCAATTTGGCCAATTTTCAAATATTTCTGGCTTACTAATAGGTACAGAGTGACCCATATGTATATAAACATACATAAGTCATGTATATATATGTACATATACATGTGTAGGTAGTAAGTTAATGATAAAATTTTAATTAAACTATTTTTATTTTGAAATTTTGTGATTTTTCATGTTTTCCATTTTCATGAAATCTTAAATACGTATTGGGATAAAGTTTTACATTAATTTGCAAAAAGAAAATTGCCGCAATTTACAACTTCGATTCGACTCATTCGAATGTATTTTCCAACACTTTTATTAGTATTTCGGATCTTGTTAGCTAGTTAAAAATGAGAAAAAGACACTGTGTCTCAGATAAAAACATAAGTGATTTAAATGAAGTAAATTCAAAAACAAATTGAAATTTATCAATTTCTTCGTAAATGTCATGAATTTGAATGATATTATAAATAAAATCGTTGAATTGCACTATTGTTACGGCAAATAACCATATTGATGTGTTACGGCAAATAACCGTTTGTTTTCTCCGTCTTATACATTTTTTCTCATTTTTTTTAGTAAATTGAATTGTTTGTGTATGAAATACATACACATTCCCTATGAATTTACTTATACCTATTTTATTACCAATAATTCAATAAATCGATTTTTAGTGATTTTATTAAATTCCTTTCGTTTTTTATGTATTTTTATTACTAACAATTTTAAACGTTGGCAATAAAAGTCGATTTTACTAAAATGGTTCAAGTTGAAGTCGGAGTCGAATCATAAAATAAAGTCGGAGTCGGTAATTTTGGACCGACTCTACACCTTTGATTTAATAGTATTTAGCCAACGAGGCACGCCAACGGCTCAGCATAGCACCGTACGAAAAAGACCACTTCTATTCATACTATACAGCACCGGCCGTTTTTGGCACGTACTTGTTTTGTACACATACTTGTTTTGGAAGAGTGCAAGGCAAAACCGGCTTTCATATACATTAAAGAGCGCGACGATACGGCTCAAAATTGCTTGCGCCGTGTTCGTATAGAATGTTTTTTGAACTGCTGTTTCCGTGAGCTGTATTGGTATAAACGAGTCTTTAATCGTATTTTTAGATACAAACTATGTATGTGTGTAGATGCTATATGAAAAAAAAGGTTTTCTTTGTTAAGTTTAATATTAAGTTTATGCATACATACATACATATACGTATGTACATATGTATATTGTCATAAGAAAGTCGTGTTAGACTCACCAACGCAACATGGCGAAATTTGACAAAAGTGTTAAGGGATTGCCAGAACTTTGTCGCCAGATTGTAGGCCGGCAGTTGTACGCGTTTGGCCAAATTTAATCCGATTCCATGTCAAATAAATCAATTCGAAAGTTTGCTCAACATTGACGCACAACCGCTGTAAGTTTTCAATATGCCCATTAGGCACTTTCAAGTTAAATGGTTCGACAAAAAATTATATTGAATCGTATATGTACATATGTATGTATGTATGTATATTATTTTATATGAAATTATTTTTCATTCGACAAATACGCATTTTAATTTGGCGTAATTAGGGATACGTAGAGTGTGCGGGATTAACGATCGTGTAATTTGAAATATATCCATTAACAACTTTTAATGGTGTACGCTTTAATGTTGGTAAATTTATGGTCGAGGTCGGTTTGCGCAAATAAGCCGGTCCGAAACGTTCGACGTATTATATTAACCTGCATGTGCACGTGGACAGGTGCAGACAATTTCATTATGCGCCGTTGGGTGCAGTTGTCACATCGTGCAACACTAAAGTAACTTCGTAGGATAGAGCTGGCTAACTTTGCATATAATGGATTGAATTGAATTTGTCTCAATATTCAAATTTTATTCATTTACAATCACAATTCGTTTCAAATAATATGTTAAAAGTATCTATATGTATATTTCAATTGATAATTGCTCGTGGTATACTTTCGGATGTAATTTATTTGATTGACTCATTAATTTCATCCGATTTTGTATGCCGATTTTTACTTTATCTATGTACGTAGTAACAATAGATGAAGTTTTGTGATCATACGAAAATTCGAACTCGAGATTTTGACTGATTCGAACTCAGAATCGATCACTGATCACGTTTTCATGATCTAGAAAAAAATGTGTGTGTGTGTGTGTATTTTGGAGATATTTTTAATAACATCTTATCGAACCGAAACTTAGTATCGGTTAATGAAATTCTTATCGACACGTCGTAATTTTTTTTCAAATTTTTAAGTTGACGGGAAATGGTACCTCCCCTTATAGGTGTCCTCTTTTTTTTTAAGTTTTTGAATTCAATTATCTCCCAAACCACTAACTGAATCAGACTGATTTTTTTTAAATATGATAGAAATAATAATTATTATAGCCTTATATTTTTTAAATATTTCTATCTGAACCGGAAGTAGTACTTTTACTTTAGAGAATGGAGGTTTTTTATGTTTTTCTCAAAAACTTTTTGGTTTATTGAACTGAAATTTCATATCTAGAAGTTTAAGCTTAATACCAAGTTATAAATAAAATTTAGTAAGTATCTGTCAACTGGAAGTGGCAGTTTACTCTTGTACTATTTTTTTCGACCCCTTAAACATGTGTGTTCGTCACAAAAAAATTCAAGTATAATTCTTGTAGCAATGTGATGGAAATAAAAAAAAATATTAAATTTTATAAACCGGAAGTGGGATTTTTTTCACTTAGAAAGGTCAAAAATGTTGTGCCCACTACTCTGTCCACACCCCTGAACGTATTAAGCTGAAAATTTATATTTCTATCCTTTATGTACTAACTTAGAGCTGGTAGGGTTTTGGTCAGAATTTGTAAACCGAAAGTAGTATTTTTTTTTTAAAACAATATTTCATTATTTTATTTTGACCTTTAAAATTATTTTTATTTTCTTGATATTTAATGAGTATAATACTGGTAGTGATTTTTAGTAATAAAAAAAAATTGAACAAAATCTGACAACCGGAAGTAGAACTTTTGTTTTGTGCAAGTTTCCATACATTTGCGCTCAATTTGTATCGCTATCATAGTCATCAGTTCAATATCGAATTTTGTTTTGTAACCTTCTAATATTCTTCAAATACATAGATAAAGTCATGGGTTGGTCACACCCAAATTTTTTTTTATTGTTGCCTAGGGGTCGGTTCAGGATCCAAATGAAAGGCCAAAATCGCTTCCTAGTATTTATTCAACGATCCCAGAGGTCCACACGGAACCATCGCTCACTCCAGAATAATTTGATCTAGCATGTGTACCTCCTCATAAAGGACAAGTTGCATACCACAGCTTCCCCAATCTATTTATGTATTTATTTTCTAGCCACGTACAGGTTCTGTGAGAACTCCAGCATATCCTTTGTTCGGGTATTAACTTCTAAGTCCCATTAGCCTAATCCGGGGTTTCTATTGTTCACCCACGAATGCACTTAGACAGTGGATACTCTCTCTCTCTCTCATGTTCCCACGTTATACTATTATATGTAAATATTTACATACATATTATATGACTTAATTTTTTGTCTTTTGTGGTTATTGATACTTTTTATTAAAGAAGGAGGATATTGATTATATCTAGAAAAGTTTAATTTCTCCATTAATTATATTTTTGGAATCATCTGCACTTTTTATTTATCCAGGCTGAAACACTACATATGTAGTTTGGATCATCTGTCATCTTCGTAACTAGAGCTAATACTTTCGTTATTATAAAAATATAGGCGTGGTCTTTTTAGAAGGCTAAAATAATAATACATTTATTAGCTGTCAAATGTATCAAATGTAAATAACCTTTGATGTAACAGGGTTGTCGCCAGTAACAGTTTGATTTGCCGGGAGGACCCCGATTGGGTCGTGCGAGCTATTTTAGAGAGAGGCACTCATTTTAGTTGCAGGGCGAAATGTTTTAGAAATGTTTCATTTGCATATTATGTTATGATAAATACCTAATTTATCGAGAAATAGGGCTATTTTGGGGTATTTTTCCGAGCCGATAAATGGTACCCCATTCATACTTGTTTCTATTTGAAGCTTGAAAAAGGTAGACGAACTTGGAGGAAGTTTCCTCAGAAATACTTTGAGCTGTTATACAGTTAGAAGTGTGTATATATAATAGTTGTTCGCCATAGTTGAAAGTCGCATTGTATTATTTCCTCATTGAAGTATTTGAAAACTGTCATCTCATCGTTGCCGTTGAATACCAATTTCGAACTCGCCTGCGATATCACATTCTCCAGATTTGTGATCTATTATATGTCTACATACATATATGGACTGTTATTGAAATGAATATTGCACGTTGAACTTTCACGAAAGGCACGTGCATACTTATGCATCATGCAGTGTATCATTAGGAAAAATTGGACCGAAACGATTCTAATGCAGTATGGAGCGTTGGTTGTGCGTGTCGAACGTTTCGGCCTGACATTTCGGGCATAGTTGTTTCTTGGGCCAAGCAATCTGGGCCATAGCCTCGCCGAATACAATGCAAATTGGGCCAATATAGTCGGGTTCTTGGGGCTGGTTCGTGCCCCCTACGACCGACGGGTTCGTTTGACCCAATCGATGGCCTGTACTGTTTTAAGTGACGGTTTGCGTGCCACATGCATGTGCCGCCGATGTGATGGTGCCTTCTTTCCACCTGCAACGGCTCTTCCGTATGGTGACCGTAAGCTATGCACCTGACAGTGGGACTGAAACTGATGAAATTGTACTTTATTGTATTGACAACTTTGTCCATATGTCTATATCTACCAGCAGCGTAGACTAATGGTTAGCATATCATGCTTTCGAACGGAGTGGTCACGGTTCGATTCCCACGGGTAGCTGTTGGCCATACCTTGGCTTGTGACTCCAGGTCGATCGTTTCCTTTTTAATTTTGCCTTTTTTTTCTGATTTTCATTGAAAAGGTTCCTGTACATTATCGTCCCTTTTCAAATCTCTCTTGTAAATCTCCAGTTATTCAGAGTCTTGAGGTTCGCCAATTTCTATAATAAATTTCTGCAAAACTGTTGGCCATACCTTGGCTTGTGACTCCAGGTCGATCGTTTCCTTTTTAATTTTGCCATTTTTTCTGATTTTCATTGAAAAGGTTCCTGTACATTATCGTCTCTTTTCAAATCTCTCTTGTAAATCTCCAGTTATTCAGAGTCTTGAGGTTCACCAATTTCTATAATAAAATTCTGCAATATTTCTCCACATATGTCACTGTGGATGATGTTTGTATGTATTCGTATTGTATCAAATGATTGTATTATTGTATTGTATCTGTATTTATACACTCGTCGCTTTAAATAAAAATAAAATCTGAAAGCGATATATAATAAAATATGTATGATCGTGAGGAAGTATTAGCGGTAGTTATGATGTGAAAAATTTTCGCCCTTCTATTTTTGTTCAATCAATCAAGTATGTTTATTGTTGATTAGAGCAAGAATCGCCGGTTAGAAGCTTATTATTAGCTTCATGTGACATTCCTGTCTATCAAAAAATTGTGATGTGATTTTGAATCACTTCTACTCTTCAGGTCGCTTTGATATCTTAACGACACATGGGATTTAGCTAACATTGAAGCAAACTAAAGCTAGAGGAGTTTTATTATTAAGGAACTCATTAAAATTTACATCGGAATCTTGTGTCAGATCCTAACGATGACAGCTAGCTATCCATACGCGGCTTTCTAGCACCCCTTTTCAACTAATTTAAACATTGGTAAAGCTTCTTTGTTCACTCTCAACTTAAAGATGAGTAGTTGGCAAAAATATGTAAAATTTTGTATTACCATCATCATCTATGTCTACTTCTGAATAAAGATTTCTTCAAACACTTTTATTATTATTTATTCTGAGCGACTTGATCTTCCCATTTTCCCTGTAGCCTTTTAAATTTTCTCAGATACCGTTTGTCCCTCTAAATTTTGTCAATTATTCCATGTGGTTAGATTAATTTCAATCTCTTCACTCATTCTACTATGTCAAATACCGAATACATAAATTGGTTCGAGTCATATGTAAATCGAGTCAAATCGACATAATCAAGTTATATCTTTGATATTGGGAAATGTCAAAGATCCACAAACCGTCATAAATGGACTAATAACCATATGTAGTAATATATAATAACACTTATACATCTATTTAAGTATTGTTCCGTGCCAATCGTCAAAAAACTTAGTATACTACTGTTTAAGACGGTCTAAAAATCTGCACCATATATCTTAAATATCTATAGAAACACAACTGAATTTCTTTATCAATGCGATCTGGTGGGATGCCCGCTTATTCACCTATTCGCAGTTTATCGACATTATATTTTTCAATTTTTTTTACTAGACGTGTTTAGGTTAGGTTTAGTGGGGGGCGTCTAAAAAGATTGCGATCATTTTTGATGTCTGCCTCTCCCTTTTTACGTTATCTTCTCGTTCTTTTGGGGTTTGAGCTATTGGCTTTGAATCTGTGGTTGATTGCTAAAATGTTTCGAGTCTCTGTTTCTAATATTAATTTTGTACACGTCTTAATCTTCACCTAAATTGGAGTTATTGATCAGTGGTTTATGAACCTCTCGGGGTTTGTATAGGGGTCGCAAAGGTCTGTAGTTTGAAGTCTTATTCATAAATTGGGCTTCGTTATACATACATAGTTGATGATATGTATTAACATTATATACAGCATATTATATAAATTATGAAGACTTAATACAAAATTGTAATAAATTTCATTTTGAAAACATCGGTTGCAAATTGGATATATGTAATTATAATATTTACATTATCGTCATTTACATATACATACATACATACATATACCAAACACTGCGAGACGAAGACTCTTTCGTCAGATTCGTCTCTTTTCTGAGCATCTCTCATCCATCTCGTTCGACACATTTTTCTTATTTCATCTACCAATCTCCTTTGTGGCCATTTCGTTTCAGGTACCATTCCAGCGATTCTTTTATCCATCTATCGTCCATTCTTCTATTTATGTGAGACCCATCCACATAGCTAGAAGAATCTTCACACTTCTTCCACCATATTATCTTCACTCCACCATATCAACTACCATTGTCATACTTCTCACCCACGTATATTGTTTCCTATCTCTAGTATAATCATCATCATTCACAGCCATTCACCATCCACTACTGGACGAAGGCTTTTCCAATACACTTCCACTCGTCTCTGTTTTGGCAATTTTCATGAATTCCCACACATTTTAATTTCGTTCACCCATCCTCCTTGCGGGTTTCTTTTCACACTTTTACGTTATCTAGAGAATCATTTTAGCAATTTTTTTGTCTCTCATCCGTTCTTCTAATTACATACGTAAGACCCGTTCAATTGCCATTTCAATTTCTTCACTCCACCATATCAACTAACCGTTGTCATAGTTCTCACCTACGTATTCCATTTCCTATATCTAGTATAATAATCATCATCATCATTTACAGTTATTCAGTATCTACTGCTGGATGAAGGACTCTCCATTCGTCTCTTTTTTGAGAAACTCTCATCCATGCCACCCCACACATTTTTTTAATCTCGTCCACCAATTTTCCTTGCAGACTTCCTTTCACCCCTTCACGTTTTCTTGGGTACCATTCCAGCGCTTCTTTTTTACCTTTCGTCCATTCTTCTAGCTACGTGACCCGCCCATTGCCATTTAAATCTCTTCACTCCCTCCAATATATCCACTACCCTTGTCATGCTTCTCACCCACGTTTCCGTTTCTTATCTCTCCTAGTTATGCCGAGCATACAGCGTTTCAACAGAGGATAAAAATATTTTATTTGCAAATTGAACTATTTTATTTGGAATTTATATATTTTTTATTTATGTACAAATGTATGCACATATGTACGTATGCATTTCGGATACATGTACATATGTTTTATCGGTTTATCATTGATGGATAAAAAAATATAACAAAGTATTTTAGAATAAATTGAAAATAAAGTTTAAAGTTGATAAGCGCAGTAAGGCGAAACTGCAACAACCAGGTTTCGATATTTAATTTAAAATTTTCAACTAAGTTGCGATCGAAAAAGTGTGCGCTTTCAAAAGAACCGATATAAAACTTTGAAAAAGTGAACCGTCTCATATTTATCTTTGTATCAGTTTGCAGTGCATATTGCATATTTGAATACATGCATATAAAGCGAATGGTCACCCCATTTCGGTTACATTTTCCGTACTATGACGGGTCGTATCGGAGAAGGCAATGGCCTCCAGTCGTTGCATGGCCTCAGGCTATTTTCTTTCCCGTTTCGAATTGTCCTGAAAGTTTTGCAGTTCTCTCACTGCGTCTAGAATTAGCACGATGGATAAATTTGCAGCTGAAAAAAACCGACGAAATTATTTATATTTCATTTATTTTTGTATTCGTAAACATGTATGATTCGTTTTGAACGGGAAGTATTAAAATTGTTTGTTCATATTGCGCTAGTATTATATACATACATACATATAATATAAGCTGATTTGGCAATATTACAATATTTGTATGGGATATTTATCGTTCGATGTTTTCGTACCACATGTATGTATTTGTACGTACATAAAAAGGGGATTTATTTTCCTGTAACGTTTCAAGGGATGTTCACGGCGTAAAATATATTATAAATAGGAACGAAATGGTCTTTTGACACATTTGAATAAGCTGAGGTATAACCAGGAAAATAAATAAATCATGACAGAATGATGTTCAATAATATATAGGTCATAGCAATTCCACAGCATATTAATTATAAAATTCGTAATGTATGTACATTTAAAACTATATTTTTATTATTTATATCTATGGGGATAAAATCCTTGTAATGATGCTCTTGTTAAAATGATGTGTATAATCTCAGGTTTATTATATATTATAAGTACTAAAGCACGGTGGTGTATCTTGGTTGAATTTTTTTGACGTTTTATATGCGTACATATTATCCAACCTTCTGTCTCATAAACAAGATATTTCCCGGGAAATTTATTCTGAGTAACAAGCTGTTGTGGCGTTTGAGCTCCCTATTCCGCCATCATCACCGAAATAATAAAGAAAGCGGAAAATTTACGGTTCATATACGTTTTGTTGAGGCAAGCAAAAATGCTGTCTACCTTCAATTAATTAAAAAAAATCCTGTCTAACGTACAGTTTATTGTATTAAAAATGAATGATAAATAAGAACGTCGGGACAGATTGAATGGGAGCGATGCGAATATTTCTAAAATGTGTGAAAGGGAAAATTTCCCTTAACGTTCCCAACGGTCGATTTGAGTATTACCTGATGTTTTCTCTGATATATGAATTCGTTAATAATTCATGTCGGCTTACTTGAAACACATTGTGTGCCATAAAAAAGAAAAGTCGTTTATATAAAAGATAAATTTATTTGATGATAGAACGGAAATACTAAAATTGGTCAAATTTACAACGACTTTTCTTTTTTTAAATCAAAATGTTTGCGTTTACTGCGAACATTTTCATAAGAACAGAACAAAAACGATTCTTATTCAATATGTCTATAAGTATGTATTATGTTGGCAAGTATTTAAGTAAATATCACGAATTAATCACCGCTTAATGTTTGTAATGCACTCCATTTGTTATTAGAGATACGTGGATTAAATCAACAGTCATCTGTCAATACAAACGATTAGTACATACAATTGGTATTTCAAGTTAATATGTATGGATGCAAAGGTATTTTTTTTAGATGCATATGTTCACATATTTATTTAATTGCTTTTTTCATTAAATTATAATCTCTTACAAACACGCAAAAATATTAAGATCATTTAAGGGGATTAACATATAAAATCTTCCTGTTGCTTATTATAACCAATCATAGTGGAAAAATGTTATTTAATAAATAAGATAACAGAACAAAATGTAATTTAATTAAAAAACTACTAAAATTAAAAATAAATAATTGTGATGCCCACTTTAGTAATTAAATTACTTTATATGTATACTGGCTTTCTGCATAAATATTGAATAGTAACAGTAGTTGTAGAAGAATTTCTTTGTAAATAAGAAAAAAGTAGTTTTTCCACTGTTTAAATGAGTTGCAAAGGGTTGGCAGAAAGAGGTGTATGGAAAACGAGCTGTCATCGTTCCGATCTGACACAACATTTCGGTGTAAATTTTAATGAGTTCCTTAATGATTAAATTCCTCTAGCTTCATGTTGGAAACATTAGCTTACTTCAATGCAAGCTAACCCCCCGTATGTCGGTAAGATTTCAAAGCAACCTAAATAGTGGAAATGGTTGAAAATAAAATCAGAATTTTTTAACGGGCTGAAATTTCACTGAACTAACAGAGTGAAGCTAGTAATTTTTTTGTAAAAATAGGAGTATGGATGGATAAAGGAATCTTCGAATTTTGGTTCAAGACTAAATAGGTAACTGAAGGAGAGATATTTTTAAAATTAAAGGGTTGTCACAAAAAGCAGTATTTTTTATCTCATCTGAATGAAACTACAATATATTAAAAACAAACAACGGTCTTATGATAGCTAAATTTTTACCGCCTAATGTAACAAGTCTAATTCAACCCATGGACCAAAGTATCATATCATCAATGTTTATTTATCTTTACCGTACTGGTCTAAAACTCTTGCTGAGGTAGATGAAGAATTGAAAAAAATGAGTATATTGGATGCTACATGTATACACAGAACGGCAAAATCTTGGTCGAAAGTAAAACCAATAACACTGGTTTGATCCGGGTTTTGAATGAATTTCAATTGATAGTTCAAACTATCCGTGTTATTTACTCCACCTCCATAAAAAATTGCGAGTGCAATGTATACGTAATTTGTGATAATAGGGATTATTGATATGTATATCCATAAAATACTCAAGGTAAAATTAGCATATTTTAGCGCCTGATATTATGCAAAATATACAACATATAAATATATGTAGTTGCTTCAAATAAGTGAAAAAGCGTCGATTCGTGATGCGCTTGATACATACATACATAGATTCAATTATAGCCCTGCAGAGGTCTTCCAGCCTCACATCCGTCGTCATCATCAGATCATTTCAAGCCGGTGACCATCCTGTCATATAGAATTAAAGCGGAGCTTGGAGAGTAGGGCCAATCCGACAAACGGCTCTAGAGCCTCCCGATTATGCAAATTGCGGACGGCGTTTTTATAAAAATTGGATGAGAATTTTCTTTTCTTCATTTTTTTCTTCCTTTTCAACCTAAATATATTTTTTTCATCGAACGTAAATGTGAGGTATATAAACTTTTTTTTAACGCGTTTAATTTTATTAAGCGAGCTACAGCGTCGGTGCACTCAGCCAGGAAACTGACAAGGAAATAAATTTGTTCGCAATTTCAGATATTCAACGAGGGAAAATTTGTATTCTGATTTTTAAACTGGTAATAGTTTGGTAACTTATTAATATTTATGATGTTTGATTGGATCAATCGTGATGTGAACTTTAGCATACGGCGTGGGCTTTAAATAAAGTAAAAATTATGCGTATGAACGAATGAAGACGTGCAGAAGATGTATCTCGAAAAACTTGGGCGGAATAATAATATAGGGGATGGGGGTGGTGGGGGCTGGTCGAAGCTTTGTTTAGGCTTCAGCGAGCGCGAAAGGGTTTTTCCCGTGAATTTTCCGGCGCTTGCAGTCGCGCTTAAAGCCGCAACGACGTGATACGAAGCCTTTGAGCCTGAATAATGAGGAAATTGCTATCTTTTACGAGTGTATGCCGTCATTTATAACGTCTCGTGTGTTGTAATTTTCGCGTTTTTTGTTCCCCCACCAAAACAGAATCCTAGGCCGTATTAGATTTATTGAGTTTTGAAATCGCATTTCGTATACGTTTGTTTCAGATAAACTGAAATACAAATTAAAGAGTTAATATTGAAATATAAACTTCTGTATTTTTTTTTGTATAGTAAATACACTATCGTGTGTCGGGAAATGTATTATTGGCAATTTTTCTTGATTTGATAATACTACTAATACACCGAACGTTATAAAAGTGGTTTTGTATAATTCAAAGCATTTGATTTCTTTTAATGTATTATATGATAGAGTAAAACGATTGAAATAGCAATGGGCTATTATTATGGATAAATAAAAAAAGAAATATAATAAATATGGATGCCAAAACAAAATAAGATAATACAACAATTAATATATTATTGCATAGGCGTGGATTCAGGATCCAAATGAAAGTTTAAAGTCGCTTCACAGCACTTATTCAACGATTCAAGAAGTCCACACGGATTCACTGCTCACTCTAGAATAATCTGATCTACCGTGTATATCTTATTATAAAGGAAAAATTGCCTAGCACAGCTTCCTAGATCCATTAATGTGTCTATTGTCTAGGCACTTTAAGGTCTACCCTGGCGTGTATATTTTTTACGTACGCACTCGCCAAGGTCCGTGAGAACTCCGGCGTATACTTTGTTCGCGCACTTACTAAGTCCCGTTAACCTAATCCGGGGTCTTTATTGTTCACCCACGAATGCAATTAGTCAGTGGATACTCTCTCTCATCTTCCCACGATACAATATTAAAACAAATACAAAATTGGAACACTTTTATGATCTCATATCTAACAATCCCTTAACCAGTTAAGCATATTTTAGATTACAAAAATCTAGTTAAGGATCTTGATGTATTATGTAACAGGCAACGAAGCCATTAAATTGGTACATAGCACAGTAGAAGAGAACAAATTTGCGGTATGTAATGTACTTGAGTTTGCTGTGGACATTACAGTTCAATTCTGCAAGAATTTGAGGATTGCTCACCAAACCAACCAGTAAATTGAATAGAAATAAAAATAATACCGAGTTAAATGTTCGTTATAAATACTTTCCCGTGTAAATGAAAATTTTATACGGATAAAAAAATTGATTATTGATTTCACAGGGTCCGTGATTATTTAGCAAATGCTCACATATTCAATTCAAAAAATCTGAACATCTGAAATGTCTTTATGCTACAGACAAAATAAAACAAGGAAACCGATAGAGTTCGAACTAAAATGTATTATTCAGCTTATATATACGGTAGGATCAATGAAAAGGACAAATTTACCAAGAGTTCATATTGTAAATTTAATATGTAATTATGTAAGAATGTAGTTTGATATGTACATATATGAATTTATATCAAAGGATTGAATCAAAGACTATGCTATAAATATTTGACAAGTAACATAAAATTTTCAAATGCGATATTTTATTCGAATGCCTTTCGCACAAAATGCTGTATATCGGTCGTACATACGTGAGATTTTTTTAAATCAATCCGTATACACAACAAACGTCCGTTCACCTTCCTTTGACACTATTAAACGATGATAAACAATCGTCTGTTGACATTTGCGATTGTGTACGACCGGGGCTGGTGTTGGGAATGGGATATTCCAGAGCCGTGGAAAGAAAGGAGATGGGGGAGGATGGGGTGGCGGTCACCCCGTTCGTTATGTCAACACCTGAACCCGACGATTTGTCGACAACCACCCCCAGTACATCAGTCACAAGACCGATAAACGCTATTTGATAGTTGGCGGTTGGGTCAATTCGTTATCGTCGTTACATTTAGTATTGGACGATACTCAACGAATTGTTAACGAATATTCACAATATGTATGTTTGTATGAGTGTGTGGAAATCTTCTATTTCGGTTGCCTTCTAAATATGTATCTAATTGTGGTATCATTATTGTCAGGTCACCCGAATCGTGCTGTTGGGTCAGTTGGTGACCCCAGGTCATAGGTAGACGCCCCCTTCTCTGTTATCAATAGCTATTGTAATCAATCAAACAGGGCCGAAAATCACATTTAGAATTGTATATGTACTCGTATATGGTCGATGTATTAATTTGTGTGAGGCTAAGATTGATTGAATAATTGTCTGTTGTTATCTATTGAGGATGTCGATGAGTGTTGTGTGTAGAAAGATATTGTGGGAAAAGTGTCTCTGTATATATGTAATTGTGATTGATAAGTGAGCTCAGTTCAGTGACAGGAAATAGAGATGATTATGTATGTTCTTTTTTTAAGACATCTAAATTAAGTTTGTCCAAAAATCCATCAGTATAGCTCGGTGGTTGCGTTAATGATAAACACTGAGAGGCTCCCGGGTTCAAGCATTGGGTTGACTTCGATTGAAAATAATTTATTCGGAGTATATCTGCTGTGCTGCTGGTAAGACTTGGATATTTATGACTCCAAGTAGATCGTTTCCTATCAGAGTTTGTCAGTTTATCTGATTTTATTGTTGAAGTAGTTCCTCAGAAAATTGGAAAAACCACCCTGCTTACTATTTGTCACCACTATTTGAATTTGATTTAAAATTTATAATCTATAAATTTATATATGTATGTACAGGTGTCGCTCAGGGGTAAAACTCGTAATGGCTTTATGGCACAATATAAATTAATAAAAAAAAGGATTTTATGGAAGCTTGTTCTGTTGTTGAATATTAGTAAGGATAGAAAGAATATTCCATGCATTGATATTCCAGGATTTTGGTACTTTGGTTGTGATAAAATGATGTAAAAGTGTTAAAAAAAGTTACAATGAACTATTTAGACCAGAAATTAATGCCATCATGATTGTATCTGCGTGGAATTGTATAAATTAAATATTCATTTGTATATAATATGGAAAAATGAAATCATCAATGCCAGAACAATATATAAAAGCATAGATTTTTTTTTAAATTATTTTTCAATTGTAAATCTTTTTTTAAAGACAATTGCGCTTCTTGATTGTCAAAATCTGCATGTTCGATAAGTGAAAGTTGAATATATGTAGGTATAATTCATATTACATAATTTTAACTATGTATAAAAGTAGTAGTAAATTTTGAGAAATGTGTCAGTTTTTAGAAAGGTTGAAGATCAACACCCTCTCTTTGGGTCGACCCATGTAAAATGGGTCAGTTCAATCATCGATAAGAACCAATTATTCGTTTCATAACGCACTGCAGTCTATTAAATAATGTTTAACGGATCGAGGTAAAATACAATAAAGCAAAAATATTACTTTCAGTCTGAATAAGAAACTAATAATAATTTATTTACACGTTCATTACGTTACGTAGCCGAGCTTTCATAATAAATTTTCATAACAAAAGTACACACGTTAGACTTTTATTGAATGCACCTGCTTTTCGTTTAAATCAAACTTTATTGTATTCATTACCTATACATATTTACGTGATACTATCGACCATAAAAATCGAAGAACAGACATTGCATGCACTTTTTGTCTGTGGAAAGTTCGCCCTCTTTAACCTAATTTATGAAAAGAAATACCTACTCGAAGGTATATTGCATTGAACTTTCAGAATGAAAACGTAATACAACACAGGTGAGGCCAGGTTATCGACTCTGTCTCCAGGGGTAGTTTTGAACCCAACGATGTTGAACACGTGATCGGATATTCGTACCGGTTAATTATAAAATGTACGGTTGAAATGCACTCTGCGATACTAGCGCCGATTATTAATTAATGCTTTGCAAGTACACGGATGCACGTTCGTTTTGCGAGGCTACTTTCTTTTTTAAATTAATATATAATAATGCAGGCATCTATTAAGTATTGCATAAAGTGTTGCAATTTTTAATAGCGAGATTAGTTTATTGTATTGCGTGATACGATGTGACGGGGTGGGTGGGTCAGTGGAAGTGATGTTTGGTATTTGTTTATTGATTGTGGCCTATTTCTCGTGTAAAAGAAAAGAGGTCACAATTAATCAATCCTATCGAAGCGTTCTAGTTTTGTATGAATTTTGTTGTATTGATACGCGTTTAAGTATGTATGTAGTCTTTCAAGTATATCCAATTGATTTTTTTTATGTAAGAATTGCATACGATGATACAAGTACAGTTCAAGCCGCCAATTACACATAAACAGCAGTACGAAAATATTAATATATTCTATATAGACACATTCATATGTTCCGTAATATGTCCGTTAAAACCTTAACCAACACTATCTATTCATTTTATACAGCAGTACATGTCAACTAACCGTATAAAGCAGAACCGTTTTTATTTGGCCACTGTGGAAATATTCACGCATAAGGTGACGTAATAGAAGCGAGTGCATCCATACTAACGAAAGTGTGCATATGGATATTTTCGGAAACGTCATATTGTGAATATTGACTCGACGACACGATGCAAGCAATATTACGCCGTAAAGTCATGCTCTGCAATGTATGGGTAAGCCGATTTTGCCGTGCGCTCGTCTAAAATAAGTATGAACCTGCCGAAAACGGGCGGTACTGTATAGTATGAAAAGTATTATTTTCCGTGCATTGCTGTGCTGAGAGATTGACGTGCATTATTGGATAATTTTGCTCGTGGTATTTTTTTTAACGAATTTTAAATTGAGTTTTCAGCTATTAAATGTACATATATTATATAATATTTCCACTGTATACGCAACCCTGGTCATAATGGCAACGGGTGGGCCACGTGGCTAAAAGAATAAAGGAAAGGTGGACAAAAGAAATGCTAGAATGGTACCCGAGAGAATGCAAAAGGGTTAAAGGAAGACCCCAGGGAAAAGTGGTTGATGAAATTAGGAAAATGTGTGGAGTGAGATGGATGAGAGTTGCGCAAAAGAGACGAGTGGAAGCGTGTTGGAGAGGTCTTCATCCAGCAGTGAATGGCGAATGGATGTAGATGATGATGATGATGATGATATTATATTTGTTCAAGTGATCAAATATGTAAATTGACACCTGAAGAAGTCACGCCATTTGCGCTGCTGACATTTTACGCATGACTTCTATAGCGGCCATCCGCGGTGAAAAGGCTTAGGACTTATTACGACAATTTAGTGCCTTAATGTCACGTAGTGTCACTCTTGCATGCACGCGGCCTCATGCAGATGCAAATGAAAATGGATTTCCGCAGCAAATTTGACATGTTTAAATGGTTATTTTTTTCAATTAACTATTTTTTGATTTTATTTGAAAATATGTTGATGGATATTTCAATGTGTACTGTCTGATTGGCAGATTTACTTAACATTTGTAATGGTTTGCTTGAATTTTCTTGAGATTTACTAAAATTTTTCATTGAATCAAGAATTCAATACGAATCTATTGAAGTCGAATTTGAGAAAGTGTCATTCAATTTTATTATTTTCAGTCAAAACTAAGGAAATTGACTGACATCCTGTTTTTCAAAGAACATACTTCAATTTCCGTTTTTTTATAGCCACACCTTGTAGAGAAAGATTCAATATATGATTTTCAGAAGTTTTATTACACAAGTGTCAGCAATGTGTCAATTTTTTTCTGACGTTTACAAACGACTTGAAGTGGTTGAAAAACTGTTTTGTCTCGAAAATAAGAAACAAAATTTACATACATAGTAAATCGCCTTTCAATACGTAGCCACTATCCAAGGAATAAATGCATGTTTACTCGCAAACTCTCTCTGTCTCATCGACTGTACCGAAATGGCTCGAGGATGTTTTGCCATTCTTCACGCGCGACGATGTAAAACCATAAAGTAAATTTACATAAATACGTAAGGGGAGGGGTTCAAGAAGATTTTCAGCAAATGCGAGAGCGTATTTCAGCATATAAATCGTCTCGCAGAAAAATGGCACTTCCTCAAATTTCCGCTTCGTTTTCGTCGCGTTTACATTGAATAACATTAATACAAAACGCTCGTTATATCTATAATACTATCTACGATAATTTGTCACGCATTGTATTGATAGACGCAAATGAGGTTCATTTTATTCATTATTATCATCCTTTCACCACATGGAGACGAAATCTTCTCCATTCTTCAAAGACTCGCATAGCTTTCATCCATGCAATTTCGAAAGTAAATCAACACAACATCCATTCATACATATTATATATAATATATTATATTGGGTCATTTATTTGTATAGTAGCGGTAACTAAGATATGATAAAATGTTGCTTCAGATCTTAGATTAGTTTTAGAACAATAATTATACAATATTCAGAACGTTGAATAGAACAAAAAGGCGTTTTATAACAATAATGATTAGTAAGTTTGGTGAATCATCCAAGTTATCTTAAGTCTCGTATACAACTTTAATGATGTTTTTAAACCAAATGCACAAGACAATTATGAGGAACGAATCTTTGTAAAATAGCAACTACATCGACCATGGTATTTTTTCAATTTTTAATCTAATCGGGATTATAAAAATTATTTATTTTATTATTTATATTCTCCCATAATATCATTACGGGTTGCCTTTGAGCGACACCTATGCATGTATAGATATAAAATTATAGATTATAAATTTGAAATCATTTTTAAATATTGGTGATATAGTAGGTAGGATGGTTTGATGAGGAACCGTTTAAATAATGTAATCAGATAAATTGGCAATATATGATAGGAAACGATCGACTAGGAGTCACAAATATCTAAGTCTGACCAGCAGTACTACAGAATTAATTATTTTCAATCGAAATCAAAACAGGGCTTGAATCTGAGAACCTTTCGATGGTTAGCATTAACGCAACCACCAAGCTATGCTACTGGCTAACATGGAAAATGAATGCCAAATACATTGATGTAAAAATATAAATGTATAGGCTTTTGAGCTTTTTAGCTGTACAAAGACATTAAAAAAGCATAATACTATAAAAAAAAGTAAAATAGAAAATGATTACTATATTACAAAATATTATAGTAGACTTCATTGAGGTTTCAAATTCAAATCAATAAAGTAAAATATGTACGATATGCGTGTATGTATTAGTCGTGTAGAGTAGGATAATTCTTGAGGTCGTTTAGAATAGTAATTATGATTATAAGGAAAAAAGGTGTGCAAACTATAAGGGTTATTTAGCACACCCGTCGGCCGTCCTCCATCGAAAGGGTTAATCCCTTTGACCGCTGAAGTTGCGGCTGCGGTGCGCTTTCAGCATACCAATCGGGGTGAAATCCTTGAAACGTTTGAGGATCCTTCGACATTATCTATAGTGGAATTGACGTGAAATTTAGTTAATTGCTTCGATACGATCGGATATCCCGATAGTCGCAATGTTCCCAGAACTTTTGTCGAAGTTTGTTTCCCTCCGCTAATTTGGTCCGTAATTTCGCATTCAGCCAATTTTAAATGGATAATTGATATTTGCGAGGACGAAATTTCATCAGGATTCTCGCATATATTAAACACACGTAAATCAAATTTCAGAATATAGCGTAATTTCATTATTTTGGGATGTAGCGTGTCATTGACTCAGTATTTGAAAGCTTTCAGCTACTAAATATAAACATGTGTGAATTCAACCGTGCCAACCGCTTCGACTGCACTCAAAGATAATAAATTCTGCATTGAGATTCTACACAGACTGGAGCAAATTCGGCAATATCTATTCTATCAATTTAAAAACTAGGATTCTATCTGCCAAATCGAATAAAGGCGAGATGGGAGAGTGGCGATCGCAAGTGCAAAAGGTTAAAAGATCTCATTTTGGATTCTGGCAGCATGCGTACTACTACTAGAGCACGATCACAGATCCTTTAATATCCTTCTGGACGAAAACCCGTCTTTAGCATATCAAGAGTTGTCGCCCTTTGAAGTAAAAACGTGTCGGAATAGTGTGTACTCACCGAATGAGAAAGCTTTTTCTTTATTTCTCTCACTATCAGATAGTGTACAAAGTGAGAAAAAAACACGATACCTGCTCTTTGAAAGCTTGTATCTTTCATACTGAGACGAAATTAAAATAAAAGCAAAGCTCATTCAACTATCTGTCTATGAAATAAATTGATGAATACTGCAAATGAATTTAACTATAGCTTACAAGAGTAATGTTTCCTTTTTCGTAGCTTCAATTTGTTAAGGCATAATTGCCGTAAATTTACTCACTGCTATCAACTCATTTAATTATTTTCGGATTGATTAAGTGCGGTTTGTCACTTGGTTTTTATATATGATTGAGTCTGAATATTTGAACATCATTATGAAGTTAGCTTCTGGTTTTACAGATTGACTATGATCTGATAATTTTTGTGAAAAAAAGTGAAATAAGGTATAAATGAAATGAAATTAACTATATGAAGTTAAATATAAACTAGCCCATGGTATATATTTAAGTATAATAATAGCTCGAGGAAAAAAATTGTAAAAATATATATATTTTTTAGATAGTTTATTATACATATTTTAAAGCAATAAAAATCACAATCAATAAGAAAAACATCTGACTATTGATTCTTATACTTTTTGCACAGCAATAATAGATTTTGGGTTTAAGACTACAAAAGTCACAAATATGTAAAAATTGCACATTTTTTAAACGTTCACATCATATAAAAGAGAAGAAACCAATACAAATCATTGTCATATCCGAATTTAGTGGGTCAAAATTAATAAAGATTGATTCGTCTCGTTCCGGTAAATTTGCTTGCTTATTGTAATTATCGGATATATTGAGTCAATTTTATCGCATGATTTTTTTATCTATGGTTGAGTCCGAATATTTGAATATCATTATGAAGTAAACTTCTGTTTTTATTACGGAGTAAATATGATCTGATCAATTTTGTGTAATAAAAATGCATTTGGAAAAATCGCAAAGTGATTTTATCTGTGAATCTATAGTTTAAACCGCATGATAATTTTGAAAAATAAACCGAAAAAACCTTTTTTGTCAGATCAAAGGCCATACAGCACTTCAATTAGTTCATAAAGGACCACACAGATCACGTTGGAACATGTGTACATAAGTATATATGACAAAAGAGTACAAATTCTGAAATTTGGACTTACGAAAGATATAACTTGTATTCGTTGTTATTTTTAGAATTTTATGTAAGATTTTTCAAATTGAAAGCAGTGACTGTGGCTGATTAGTATACATACAGTCAACGTCTTGGCCAACTTGCCATTATGTATGTACATGACATCGTCAAGGGAGCACTTTATATTTGTTATTTTTGAAAATACAATCTTTCAAGAACATACACCATTTGTCATTTCCCACGTTACATTCAGTACATTGTATAATCTATATATACGAGGAAAGCTAAACATTTTCCCCGACACTGCAATCTCACTTAATCAGTTCTGTTGCATCAGATTTTTACGGTGTCTCACCGTAAGTAGTGGGGGGGGGAGTTCGGAAGGGGGTCGGGGGAGGGTTTTGTGATAGTGCAAGGGGTGGATTAGCGGGTCGCCGTCCTCAGGTGAACTAACCCCATTTGGGTCACCGTGGCGAGGGGCCGGCCCCACTAAATCAAAAGGCTACGGAGAAAAGGGGGTTGCCGGTGCATTCGAAGCGATTATTGTATACTGAGGCGATAAGAAAACCACCACCACTAATGCCACCCACAAGAGTTGGGGGTGGGTTTGATTGATGGGTGTCGGTTGAATGGTCCGTAATCGGACACCGATATATCTCCACTTCGAAGGACGGGTCCATGTTTAGCCCCGTTAGGATGGTTCTTTCGTAATGCATTGCCCTAAATTGTATAGGCCGATTCGAAATATGTACGTATTGATAAAATGTCTTTGTATGTATAGCTGCTTTACAGAGTTGGAACTGCTAGAAGTGACAGCGAAAACTTTCAGGTACTTTGAGTTTTCAGTGTCTGTTGTACAGACTTTATACTCAGTAGTGCATTAGTAGTATAGGATGAACAAAAAAGAATATGTTTATTACTGGCTGGAGGCAGTCAGGCTTCTCTCCATTTTGCAGGACGAAAAAGTTTTGAATGAACTTTGTAAAGCTTCCTAGCATATGAAAGTGCATGACTCATATTAGGCATCTAAAAGCAATTTAAAGTTTGCTTTTATTGTATGCATTTGTATGTTCCGTAGTATGTACGTGGCGTATGCGTTACGGCAGTAGCCGACACGATATATTTATATTGTAATATTATACAGCAGTATGTGTCACCGAAACGTATCAAGCAGAATTTGGCTGTGGAAATATAAACGCATGATGCAACGTCGTAGTGGCGAGTGCACCCGCATTAATGAAAGTGTTGCCATGAGAATATGAATATTTTGGAAAACGTTATATTGTGACAATATTGAATCCACGATATGATGAAAGCAATACTGCTCTTTATTGTTGCGCTCCGTAATGTATGTAAACATATATAAGCTGATTTTGCCTTGCACTCGTCCAAAATGTGTCAAAAACGGTGCTGTGCCAAGCTGTATAATATAAATGACCTTTAAGGGGTTAAGCTCATTAAGATTATTAAGACTCAACAACTATTTCAACTTAACAGAACTTTTTACAGTATTGAGAATTATTTTCAATATTTTTGACACGACACAATATATTTTTGTGAAAGGGCGGTAGAAAGACGTGCTTGGATAGCCATTTGTCATTGCTTCAATGTAATTTTTAATGAGTTCGTTGATATTAAACTCATCTAGCTTCATGAGACATTAACTTACTTCAATGTTAGCTAAACCCCGTATGTCGGTAAGATGAAGTTAGTTCAGTGACAAGAATGTCACTGAACTAACAGAGTGGAGCTAGTGAAAATCTTGTAAACTTTCTATAGCGTATAGTTTTGAAAAATAAAAAGTTATAGGCGCTTAAACAATTAAAATCTGACAAAGCGAGAGGGTGGCGGAAAGGAAAATAAATAAGGCAACTTGCCATTAGATGTCAAGATGGTCAAAATTGTAGCATTTTTTAAATTTGTTTATTACGATTATTTTTCATCATCATACTGGCGGATTTGATTTGAATATATATTGTTGATCAAACCACGCAAAATGGCAAAGTTTCAAAACGATCGGAAGAATGTAGGATATGAAATCCAAATGTTGTCAGACGAACGAGCGAAGGCAAACATAGAAGAGGCTTGTAAAAAAAAAGGAGTATGGATGGATAGAGAGATCTTCGAAGTTTGTTTCAAGACTAAATGGGTTCCTGAAGTGAGAGATTTTTTGAAAAGTAAAGGGTTGTCTCAGAAGCAGTATTGTCAAAAGACAATACTCCTTCTCATCTGAATAAAAAAAGAGAGAAGTAAGTTTCGTCCGGATGTGAAACGGAACGTCAAAGCCTAGTGAGTCACTTTGGTGACACCTATAGGTTGTTACTAAAAGTTCCTAAAAAAAGAAAAGATCGTTTGTGCATCATTAGGAATGAGACGGGAAGACAGTTGATAAGGGGGAGGGGGAATATATGGAGATAAAATAATCCACTGATTTTCAATAGGCGAAGTACTAGGCGAAAACATGCTGAATACAACCAGTTTTAGAGTAATCTAATAATAGCATATTGAAATTAAAATTAAAAACTATAAAATAACAGGAAATGAGTAGTAAAAATCGACTATAAAATAATGGACAATCTGCATTCGGGATATTTGATCCGCGCGTGCCATGAAAATATAATATTCTCAACGTTACCCATAAGTATTCGCACATGAGGTTTGGTATTTCACATTGGACGTGAAGTCTAGCGGAAATTATGGGTCATCCTGTACACGCGGAACGATTTCAATATGAGGCCAGTTAGGAATTTCAATTCGAATCAAATCTAGGACGAACGTCGAGATACTTAAAACAATAGACATAAAATAATATACGAACCCCTCAAGTATAATATACATACATCTGTGAGTACGATTCATCTGCAGGGGGTTGGAATTTATCGTATATGTACACACATATATCCACCATTTTGTAAATATTTTGTCATTGGGTTGTAATGGTGTGTGATATGGTGGTACCATGGGGTTCCAGCTCCATCGACCCGATAAATTCGACACAGTTTCTACATCGCCGCCCCAGCACGAGTATTAATTGTCAATGGTTTGATTAATGATCGCAGTGTTGAATGAGAAAAATGACACACGGAACACGGAGATATGGGATGATGATTAATTTAAGTCGGTAAAGATATATCAGATTGCGCTTTGTTTCCGACATTGATTTCTTAATCCGCAACGGTTCATTGTATTTTCTGAATCGTTCCTTATTGTTCGCGAAAGTTATTTTAATCTCGAATCGAGATGTGATTCTGGAGTAGGACTTGTCACGGTATTCTGATGTAAATTGGACGAGGATTAACAGCGCTGTATGCGGTCTACCGGTCGGTGTGTTTACGCTAAACTTCGAAACTGTGTTATTAAATAAACTTTATGTAATATATGTATGTATGTATAACTAGTTTGAAATTATTACAAAGGACAAAAGAGAACTTGGCCTGAACTAGATGATGAAATGATTGTTATTAAGTTTTGCGAGCAGGAGGACAACTTTGATGGTTGAGATTATCATACAAGATGCTGTCGATTCTTCGGATTGTCGCGTTTTTCTAAGTTCTTTCAACCTTCGTAGGTCGTAAAGGGGATTAAAGGCTTGTTTTGCACAGTTTCTTTATATGGTCACTCCATTTTCTCGATCGGTTTCCATTTACTTTTCCTGGCACGTTTCCCATCACGACCAGTTTCGTCAATATTGTCTCGAGCTTAGTTTCGACAACGTCTACTTACAAATGCAAAATCATTAATATTAAGATAAAAATTGCAACTTTTGCTGCAATATTTGTAGCTTATATGAAATACTACATACAATTAAATTAATAAATAGTAAATTTGATGAATTTAAATTGAAAACTATTGCACTAGTGTTGTGCTCGTTGATTTCAACGGGTGGCTTCGGAAAAGAATTGATACGTGAATTAAACTAAAGTTATATGATATACATAAATATAGTGCAAGGCAATTTATAAGCGCGCGCGCGTATTAATACTAAAAAATCAAATGTGCTCAATTAACGTTCGCCATTTTCCCATGTCGAAATGATGAATGTGTGTGTGTCTTCTTGGTATCTCTGTCGCAAAAATTCGAATTATTAAGCATCTCGATTTTCGCACATTTGTATAAATGCGGCAAATTTATCTTTGTGGATGTTAATCGTTGTTTCCATTTGCCTTGTATAGTACTTACAATGCTTCTGTACATATGTTAGATCATAGATGTCGTGTTAAATGTTAATATATCTAATATTTAATTTCGAAAGATACTTTGTATGTATGTATGTATATAAGTTTTGGTTCGTGGAATACATGACGTTAAATTAAAAATTCAAATATATTTAAATAAAATAAAACTATTCAAATAAATTTAATACAATGTTTACAATTAGATTAGTCATGTTTAAGCGGTTTATATTACAAATACCGTGCGAAGCCGGGAAAAACCACTGGTAATGAATAATTATGTACCGTATTTAGAATCAATGATTCTTAATTTGTATGGCAAACTCGTCGCATTGCAGTAATCTGTTAAGACGAGTGTGCATGATTGATTGTATAAAATAAAATAATAAATGTGCAAGAAATAAAGAGTCATATGAAATTAGGATGGAGTGCATTTGGGCAAATGAACACCGTTTTTAAATAAAAAATGGCACTTTGATGATGAATGGATGTGAAACTTGGACATTGAACGCCAAGATGTTACATAAGGTTACAATGCTCTTAATGAACTATTGAATGCTGTATGATTTGCATAATGAGGAGAGATAGGAAGTGAAATACGTGTGTGAGAAGTATGACAAAAGTAGTGGATCTAATGGAGAGGCAATGGGAAATGGCAATGGGTGGGTCACGTATCTAGAATAATGGACAAAAGGTAGACAACATAAGTGCTAGATTGCTACCCGAAGGAATGAAATAGGGTGAAAGGAAGACTGAAAAAAAGATGGGTGGATGAAACTAGGAAAATGTGCTATGTAGATGGATGAGAGTTACGTATACAATGTACATATATACTCGTATGTATTGTATATCTAATTAAAAGATGATCTTTTAATTTATTGAACACGTTTTTGTAAATGATTAGTGGTTGTGATCAATTTTAAAATCAACTTGATTTTTTTTATTTGCAAAATCATGTATTCCCTGAGAGTTAAGCTTTCAAATGTCTGAGTTTTAAATCGACCATTCCAAATTTAATAAACTAGTGCAAAAGCAGACGACTTCATACAAGCGATAGTTTTAAGAAAGTTACTAAAGGATTGATCAATTTTGCAGGCAGTTTTCAATATTGCAAGACTTATCTATCATTCAAAGCTTTCAATATTCAATGCAATCTAGAAACGTAACCGAGTTTTCTTAGCTTACAATTCACTTTTTTTTCCGCGCATTGACTTTTCTTGTAATAAAATATTCCTACCTCGTTTTAAAAATAAAATCATATTCATAGTTATTTTATCAATAACTATGTATAGGTATATAAATGTAATTATTAAACAACAAATAAACATTGTATTTGCATTTGAGCATATCACATAGCATATATGTACGTATGTATATGTAAGTACATAAGTTGGAATTACATATGTAGTGTAAAATTCAGTTCCGATCAGACAAATAGGGTGGTAGTTTATATGGAATAAATATATGTACATTCACATTGTATTTTGAAATTTATACACATGTATTATACGTATGTAATATGGGGTTAACCCACCTTCAGATGTGACCTGGTTACAAAGGCACTTCAGTGCACCCTCGAACTTAACACTTGGCGCGCTGAATGCGATTTACAATTCAATTGAAGCGCACCTCACACAATCCATTTTTACATAGTGAGAAACAAAATACACATATAATATATGTATATACATACATGTATAAGAAGACAACGGACAAAACATTGCGGATTCGACCTCTCAAATGACGCCAATTCATCTTCACGATTTCAGCTGAAGTTTCGCGTCGATAAGTTCGCGCGAATAAAGTTTACGAGGAGCTCATTTTGACGGAACGCGTCTCGATTAGGGCTCGATCAGACACGCCCTATCCGGATATCTCGACGAAAATGAAACGACATTGACGTATTGTGCAAAATTGTTAGGCGGGGATGCTCACACTTATGTATTATACATACATTTGTACATAGTGTGCGGTGCTATTCAGCTAGTAAAATATCTCGTATATCTACAATAAAAAAAGTTTTTTAATATATGTATATTTGTACGGCTTTACTTTAGGTTACTTCATCTGAGAAAGTATACAATATATGAAAATAATTTCATATATATGAGTAGCTTATGTAGGATTTTAAAGCACAAAATATCATTAATGTGAGCTTTTTTTCCAACCATGATGCTCTTGTTCGTAACTAACCCATAGACTGGTATACCGCTATGAATCAGTTATAAATATATGTATGATAATTATCAACTAGTGATAAACCCGATGAAAATTATAAGTAAAAATTACCTATCTACCTACATACATGTCTATATATATTAAATTGAATGTCTGTCTGTCTCGTATAGGCTCCTAAATCACTCAACCGATTACGATGGAACTTTCAGGATTTGTATTATGCAAGTCCGGGAAGCTTACTGTGATAAAACGGGAAAAAACCTCTTAATAATAATATTCATGATTACGCGAAACTTTGAAGCGCCATTGTGTAGTCAAGGAAATGTGTTCGTTGGTAACCACGTTACCAGTTGATTTATGACGACACGGCGTTGAAGAGACGTTAGTTGAGCTCCAACCATCACTTGAAACGGGAATGGGAACGGGAACGCAACGGGAACGGGAATTGTATGCCTTATTCTGGCATTGAAACGCATGGGGGGTTCAGCTAGTAAACAATAGAAATAATTATGATTTAATTTTCAGTAGATGGCGCTAAATGCTTGTGGCGCTATTTTCTAAGAGAAAATATAGGTAGCAAACGGTATACATATAACATGGCTCGGTGTTTGGGCTTTTGCCTACCACCGAGAAGTCGCCGAGTTCGATCCCGTGAGTTGAACTCGATTGAAAATAATTTATTCTGAGTATATTATCTGTAATGCTGCTGGTCAGACTTGGATGTTTGTGACTTCAAATCGATCGTGTCCTATCACAGTTTGCCAATTTTTCTGATTTCATTGTTGAGATGGGATCTCGGGTAAATTGGGTAAAAAACTATCCTACCTACTATGTCACCACTATTTGAGTATGATTTATGTACAAGTTTAAAATTTATAGATGTCTCGTTAATGTTGAGTTTTTCAATGTCTAGTAATTCAGTGACTTGTGTAATAAAAATGCTGCATTGTTTGTAATTGACCAGGAAGGCGTATTGGGGTTTACCTGTTAGGCTTTCCTGGTATATATATATATATGTACATATGTATATATGTATGTATGTAAAAAATAAAAATAAAATACATATATGTACATTGTGATCGGGTTTTTCTTGATTCGTTATTACATACATATATTTATACATTATATTTATACTTTAACTGTGACGTATGTTGAATCGAAATAACTATTATATTACGGAGAGCGTTAGTTACATACACACACACGATTATTTATAGGCGCTCAAATTTATTATTATGAATTTATTATATAGGCTCTCAAGAACAACTACCGCAATATTATTCCATAAAAAAGGGTTGGCACCCTCGAATAATATATAAATACCCCTTGACGCTTTTTTGTGGAATTCTATTGAGTAAGTTCTTCTTGGGCATCTTGAGTGCGGCTCTCTTGAGTGCATTTATCTGATCACCCCCTGTCATACATACATATGTAAGTATGTACTTCTCACCCACATAGTCCATGTAATTAACGTTATTATAGTTTTATTATAATTTTACTCTTATTTATAAAATCCAAGTGGAAACTTGGATTTTATTTGCGGTGGTCACAAAGACAATTTTTGCCATGGAAATCGCGAATACACAATATTTGGCACTCAATTTCTCGTTAGTATGATAGTTATCGTTAGTATGATGGACTTTTCGGCTGCCAGATGTTCCGTTATAGTGTTTTTAGTGACTTTTTGACGAGTACTTTGTGACCAGTAATCACCGAACCGTGGCAACTAGTCTATCTATCATCTGATTTTGATTCATATTAAGGCTGTACTTTTCATTGCTTCAGTTTTGAAAGTATGCATTGTTACAGGTATACTGTTTGAATAGATTGAAAATATATTTTATAAATAAGAGGCTCACAAATGATGCATTAAGTCAGGCTTAGAGATTGACTCGTAGCTTACAATATTTTCTTGAAATTCAATTTGGGAATCATATTGAAAAACAATATTTTATCTGTTGATATTTCGTATGTATGTAAATAAAGTAAAAACTATACTGTAGTTCATTGTATGGGTCTTAAAAATATGGGTCTACTAGTATTACCTAATGGTCGATAAATTGCTCAACTGACCGTAATGATAATTTGGATAAATTTATATATAATTAACCGAGAATAGAGAATTCTTTGAACGAAATTGGAATACAAAGGCCATGTTTGCAAGTGCTATTATTTACGAGGATTATTCGCTCGGTCGTTAAACTTCGATTAAACCATGTCTTCGTTCTTTTTAATGGGAAGCTTTTAATACATTTGAAACGATTCCAATTTAGATTTCTATTGCACATTCCAAAAACGTTCCTGCCTTCTTCTTTCTCTCTCACTCTTTCTCAATTTCGAATCTCACAGAATCCCAACTTAAATTTTCAACAATACCTCAGTGCCGCGCGTGTGTATTGTGTGGTATGTAAAATTGCGAAACATATTTTAAGCAAAGAAATTGCTATGTCAAGTTATACTTGAATGAATGTATGTTATTTTCTTTTTCTTTATCTACTGTGTTTCATGTCGTAAACGTCTCGCTTGAAGCAAAGTCATCCATCAGCCTACGGGACCAAAAAACGCATTATTTTTTGTCTGTAGCGAAAAAGCGGTTCGGTACAAAATATATCATGCGAAAAATAATCTCGCCAAGAATACTATTTAATCGAAAAAATAAATAAAAATAAATAATTCCTACCCCACACAAAAAGGGTAGGTACTGATGAAAATAATTTGATTTGTATGCAAATACGGTAAAAACAAATCGTAAAATTTTAACAATGTATTTATACAGCGTGTTTATAAAAGTAGCGACTACGATTTTAATTCGGTATAGTACATATGTAAGTGGAGACAGGAAGTTTGTTGAAATTTGGCACAGCGAAAATAACAAATTTTGTGATTACTGGGTACGACGAGACATCGTTTGGCTATCAAACTACTGCGTTTTAAATTGTGACAAAATGCAAATTCAAGATCTAAAGGGACAGCCTTTATTGAAACGAAGGGATTTGTTAATTATTCATTGCTGTCCTAGAGCGACAAAGCTTCAAAGAAAATATTAAAATGTTTGTGATATAAATATCGAAAATAGCTTGCTATAATATATGTACACACATAATGTCTATGTATATACATAAGTAGTATCACGATAAATATTTTTATTGTTTCTGGGCAAATACATTTTTTATTATTTGTATATCTATGCGTACTCGCAGCGTGGAAATTATGGCTGTCGAATATGATGCAAATCTTGAACAAGAGGAAATTTAATGAAATTTTGGATCTTTATTTCACCTTAAGGGAGTCTGCACGTTGCTGACTGTAATTAACTAACTAATGGCTCTATTGTACTACGAATCAAACCGCCAATTGAATCGCCCAAGAGATCTAAATAAGAAACTTAATTACTGAGGAGTTCATTTGTATTATATAAATGAAGTCAGAAGACGTAATCAAAATTTATTTGTTACCAAAAAAAAAAAATTATAATATACGCGGAAGGTTTATTTACAAATTTAAATATAAAATAATGGTTTACGTCTATATCATATGTATATTTGTACGTGTATCTACTATATATATTTTATATTTAAAAATGAATGTTTGTAAGTATGTTTTCCACTATGAGAATCCACATTTTTTTAAATTAGGGTCTCCAAATTTACCCTCATTTGTACGGTAGATGAATTTTTGAAGGTTTGGGAGCTTTTAAAGATTTTTTTTCTAACTTTCATCCACCCGAGCAACGCCGGGCATCGTCTGTTTGTCCACAATATAAAGTTTACAATCACGAAATTAAGCATATTATTTATTTCTACATATGTATGTGTATATACAGATATGAAATGGCAATGGGCGGGACAGGTGGGTAAAATAATTAATGAAAAGTAGAAAAAAGAAGTGCTAGAATGGTACCCGAGAGAATGTAACAAAGTTGAAAGGAAATCTGCATAAAGGTGGGTGGGTGAAATTAGGAAAATGTGTAGGATGAGGTTGATGAGAGTTGTGCAAAACAGAAGAATGGAATAATCATCTTGGACAGACCTTCATCCATCAGTGGATGGTGAATGTTTGATGAATAAATGATGATATTTTATTTTTTTATTTTATATATTTACATACATAAACATATATGTATATAAATATATACCAGGAAGGCCCAACAGGTCTTCCTCAATAGCGCATCCTGACCAATTACAAATATCGATAAACAATTTTATAGAGCATCATAGAGACATCTATGGTTACATTTTGATAAATTTGAATTTTTTTATAAATCGCAGAATTTCAAGATGGTGAAAAGTTTTTGGAACCGTTTCAATGAAATCAAATATATTGGCAATCATCATATATCCAAGGTCTGGCCAGCAGCACAGCCTGGGATTGAACCTGCGTTCACGCAATTGAAAGTATCACAATCCGTTGATATATGCTGCTGGTTATGTACAGAGATTGGAAGCCAAGTTGCTTTTACCCATAAAAAATGTTCACTATTGTCTTACAAAGCGAGAGAGCAAAAAAATCGAGAGCGAAGTAAGAAGAGCCTAGTAAAAATGGTTGACAATAGTGAACTATTTTTTTGTGGGTAAAAGCAACTTGGCCGCCGATCTCTAGTTACGTACATACTTGCGTAGACAGCCAATGGTTATTAAAAAGGATTACATCAGAAAAAAGTTGTTTTCAACTACAAAGCCCGAACATCGCTGGTAATTTGTATAAAGTAGTTCATACAATTGGTCTGATTGTGTTTCTAATAGTACAAGATATGTATAAACCCAAGTACAATAGATACAATGAAACAAATTGTATACATTTTCAATACCATACACAGTATAAACTTTAAAGTACCCATTTGTACGATTCCATGTAGTCAACAAGCTAAGAGTGGTCAACAAGCTTCACAAAATTCCAATAGCAAATCTCAGAACGTCTGGCGTCTATTTCGAAGTGCAAAGGAAGACACTCCAACGTTTAAATTGATAATATATACAGCTCGATAGTGCTTCAGATGTGGAAAGTCTCCAGACATGAGACCCAGCTTGGCGAGATGGTGCCAAATTGGGTATGACTGGTCGCCTCCGAATGGATCCTCCGCGAAGAAATTCAACCTTCTCCCATACCTCCACTTGTTAACATCGCTCCCATGAATATTTATGTTGGGTAGACATCTGCCGTGCGAACGTCGACGTGCCTCAATTAATTTTACAACACCTGGAAGGGCGCTGGGTGGGGCCTAAATAAGGGGTTGAGGGGTGTCTCTATCCGAAAAGCAATTTGTCATCAATGGGGGTATGCGATTTGCGATGCTGGAGCGGTCGTGCCGATGAATCGGTGTCATCAGGCTCCAACGTGAACTTATTCCGAGTCGTCGTCTGCTCTCGGGATAAACTGACTTAGCAGAGCGCGGGGTTTTATGTACCCCGCATAAATCAAATTAAGTTTTCAATTTGCTAGGCGAATGCGAGCGAAACGCACGCCATTCGCATTAATTTGTTTCGTATCGAAACTTAACACTACATCCATCGCAGTTACAAAAGGATGCCATTGAAGTTGGATATCGGAATTTTATACGGGGCTAAGAATTTCAGGAATCGAAGCTTTGCATACTCTCTTAGACAGTATTTGACCTTTAAAAATTAATATATTATTTTAACATACAGGTTAGGTGAGTGGCACTCGTGGACCGTTTGTTTACTAGATCACCTGATATCGCGTTCACGCCAAAAAGGGCCTCGACAAATAGAAGAGCCGTGTTTAACGGCCAATGGGATCTCGCGACCCATCGACCAATAATCTCTCTGCACTGAGAGTGCCCGATGGGTATAAAAATTGGGCGCTTTTGTACCGTGAGTCATTCGAAGGTGGCGGGCCGATGGGTGCAGACCAATAAAGAACCTTTAATATACTAGCTGCGTCTTTCTCTCCGATCTTGAAAACCCCTCTTCACCTCTTAATGTTTACCACCTAGAGGTTGGCGGGTTCGATCCCTTGGGTTGACCTCGATTGAAAATAGTTCATTTAGAGTATTATCTGTAGTGATGCTGGTCAGACTTGGATGTTTGTGACTCCAAGTCGATCGTTCCCTATTAGAGTTTGCCAATTTATCTGATTTCATGGCTGAAACGGTTCGTCATCAAATTAGCAAAAACTATCCTACCCACCATGTAAATACTATTTGAATATGATTTTAAAATTAATAATCTATAAATTTATGTACATATGTACAAGTTTTATACCATAGATTGTCACTCAAGGGCAACCCGAAAAATTCCATTCTGAGAAAATATTTTTGGATCCATCGGCTATGCCAAATAAAATAAATAAATAATTGCACCTACCTATATTTTGGCATTTGATCATTCTTTAAAGGTTTGGTCATTAGTTTTACGAGGAGTATGAGGCAATATAAACAGTTCTACTTCGTGACGTGGGCAGTTCTACATATGTAGGCTTATGATATAAAAACAATCTTTAAAAAAATTGACCGTGTGTTTTACATTATACACTATATATGTACATACATACATAAGTTAAACTGCATATAGAAAAATCTACTGCATACATTAGACAAGAAACAGGTTAGGTTTTTGTGATAAAAAGGTAAGGAGGAGGGGGGACGATTAGGAAAGATATTATTTTAACAGTCGAAACGTTTTTTGTTCGGTTTCCGATTACACGCATTACATACATACATATGTATATATGAGCTTGTATGCAAAAATTAACTGTTATAACATTTCAACTCTATAACCTGTGAAGTTAAGTAGGAGTGGCGAGCAGGCACATCTGATAACCAGCAGTCATCATGTCGATCTGACAGCCGACTCTGATGAGATTTTGATTATTTCATTAATGATTAAATTCTTTTAGCGTTATATCGGAGACATTTGCTTACTTTAATTAGAGCTAACCTCCGTATGTCGTCGAAATATCAAAGCGATCGAAAGAGTGGAAGTTGTTCAAAATTAGCTCACAAATATAGCGCTACGTTCACATAGTCAGTCAAACTAATAAAAAGCATTTAATAATAATAAAGTTATCAAAAGAATATAGTATTTTTATATGTATGTACGTGTATATGTATGAAGAGTCCAAATTCGTTTTTACTTATACGAATACGAGTAGATAAGTTTTGGATACTTATAAATTGTATATATCAGGAAGTAACTACTAAAATATGTGATTTGAAAAGTTTCAGTGTTTATACATACATTCATATGTACATATATTAACAAGATTTTCAATACTAGTTGATATCAGTAGTTTGTTTAGGTATTTCCATCTTGTCCGCACGATATAATTGCGAATGTCTTCTTAGATAAGTTTCCTCCCGCGGGATAACTTTTCGGTTTATCATCCGTAAATATAATTTTTTCTCGATTGTATACGGCGACGTAATGGACAAAAGTTGTGCAATGCGTCAACGAGTTAGGAGATTTTCTCGGGGGGGCCGTATTGACCAGTGGTGGTAAATCACTTAATTCCGCTCGATTTTCTTCCGGGGACTAGTCCCCCAACCACCCACAACCTGTCCCTTTGCTTCGACCCCCCCGCGAGAGAAGATATGTATGTGCGTTTCTACCCTTCCGTACATCCGATACTGTCCACCCCTTCCCCTTCCATCTGAGATAAAGTGATATCATACAGGGAGGATGTTCATCCGAAAGAAAAGGGTTCACACGCCAGGACGCCGCTACCTTTACGCCTTTCGAGATAAAATGGCCATACACTGAGCCAAAGACGAGATAACCCCCATGGGGACGGATTCCAAATGGAAACAAAAAATGGAAAAATTCACTAGCATCCTGTCTACGCATACAAGAGTTGTTCTTCAGAGTATTCGTACGCAATATTGCTTTGAAGTTGGCGAATATATAAATTGTCGCAGGCATGGATTGGATTATTGAATGTTTTACCAGACTTATTATAGAATAGACTAGTGGTTAGCATATAATGCTTTAAACAAAGTGGTACATATGATTTTTTAAATATGATTTTCATTGACACCTGACCCATTTTATCGCAAATCTAGAGTGTTCAGCAATCTTGAATTTCGCTGAATTGTAAAAAATGCTGCAAATTTACAAATTTTACCATAAAAGTCTCTGTGGATTTTAATTGATAGGTACATATTTACTGAATTTCGCGGAATTATTTGAAGAAAAAAAAAAACGCTGCACATTTAAAAATTTGACCATATGTATATATCTCTGTGGATGTTAATAGATACATATATTTTTTTAAATTTATTTATACCTGGTAGGCTTAACATATATAAAATTCTGTAATTTACAAATTTGACCATAGATGTCTCTGTGGATGTTAATTGTAAGGTGTTTACTTTGTATAATTCTAATAACACTTGTATCATAATGTACAATGTGTCTGGACAGGAAGGCGCATTGGGGTTACTTGTTATGCCTTCCTTGTGTAATGTAAAAATAAAAAAAATAAATTATATACATATTTATTTATTTTTATTTTTACATACATATTTTCACATACATATATACAAATATACCAGGAAGGCTTAACAGGTAAATCCCAAATGCGCCTTCCTGGTCCACATAATTATTACATAGATACATGTAAATCTATATATCTGACATCTATGGTCAGTATACATATATTACAAACATCGTATTAATACGATAAATAACGATGAATAACTTTCATGTAACAATACGAATTTTATATTCGATAAACAACCACAGAGACATCTATGGTGAGCAATATGGCGAAACCTAAGATATAACAATAACTAAAGGTTCGCAACAGAAAATTGGGAAGGAAACGCCAATTTTACAGGAATCGTTTCAATGAAAATCAGAAAAATTGGCAAATTCTGATAATAAACGATCGACCTAGACAAATCAAGGTCTGGCCAGCGACGAGACTTAGCGGGGAATCGAACTCGTAACATCAAGTACGAAATAATTCAACATTAACCACTAGACCACGCTGCTGGTTATATGAAGGTATATTCGGATAAACTCTTGAAAGTGTGGTCCAGTATCTCAATAATGGTCCAGTCCAATGATCATGCGTTTAGTATTTATTATACAGTGCCGTCCGAAACAATTGGAATACTTAAAGAACTTAATAAAGGAATACTTAAAAGAACTTTAGGCGAAAAACTTGCTGGAAAATATGTTGTGTAATAAATTAAAAATGTACGGTTTGAAATTAATTAAAGTTCGTGGCATACAATACCAGTGGGTAAAGCAGACAGGTATTGTGAGTCAGTGGTCCGCGGTCGTTAAAGCCAGCATTCGGGTCACGACCAGCCACTTTCATTCTCGATTTTCTCGGTCCTGCTGAGTTTTTCCGTCCCCCATATCTGGTCCAGCCCACTTTTCCCGCCCGCTTTTCCCATCTGGCGGCCGGTCGTCCCGCTCGAGATACGTGACTTAAGACTACCTTTGCATCCGTACGAAACTGCTTAATATATTATTTACATGTCTACATAAAGAGACCATCTTCTCCTTCTATGAGCCAATAACAATCCGGTTTGATGACCTGTACACATTTACATGCTATGTATCCTCGAACTTTATGCTCACGTTGTTCACCATAACAGAGCATAACATTTGATTAGACTACGCAAATTGGGTTTCAATCACGTAAAATGATAATTGAATAAATAAAAAATTCGAATGTTCGGTCATAGAAATTATAATTACGTTATATTTAAATGATTTTGATGTGTGAAAAATAAAAAGGTTCAAACGCAGGAAGATGATTTTATCTGTAAATATTTTATACTAGGTATTTAATTTATTTTGTACGTAGTCTGAAATTCGATAACACGTGATTGGGATCAATTTAATAAAATTCAAACCATAATAACTCTACGCCGAATTTTACAAGGTCTTTTTGGCGAATATAAGCCATAAAACATAATGACGAAAATTACCTTTGTAATGTAATGCCAAGATACAATCGTAATTCGCATTGCGCGCTTCTTATTCCTCCCATTATAATATTATTGAAGTAATTTATCGCTTCGATAAACACATGTCTGTTAAAAGTGTCAGATTTGAAAACCAATTCATCTCCCGCGTTTGGTTTCTAAAATAACTATGTATGTATGTACATTTCAATAATTAGTGGGTTAGAAGAGGTAATTTAAAATTACGAAATTAATTAGAAAATGTTTTGGAAAAAAAAGATTATCTAAAAATTTGTATAAATTAGTAGTAATAAAGTTTTTTGGTACATATTTTTAGGGATTTGTTGTACGGGTGTTTAAAAAATCGGTGTTTGGCAATTAAAATACATTTTTCACAAAAATCAAAATAAAATACTTCAAATTAAGTTATTTATTTTCTTAGATGTTTTTATAAATATATTGTTATAAAGTTTCCCACATTTAGAATAGTTGATATTCCTCCGTGAAAATTATGTAACTGTTGCGTAATATAGTACTTTATACAGATATGTATTTCATATACATATGTATTTGTATATGCATCAAATGTAATTATCATTCATGCATAAGTATGGAAAACTAATGGATGGAAAAATCTAACTGCATACTTGTGGCTTACATTACTTCAGTTGCTCCAACACGTCGACTACTTTATTCACATGCTGTATTTTTTCTTTATTTCAAGCATACTCTATATATATGTATATACTGTTTGCTACCAATTTTTCCTCTAGAAAAATAGTATCAGAGCATTTAGCGCCATCTATTTAAAATTAATTTAATTAATTTTTCTATTGCTATTTTATATTGTGTATATACATATGTAGGTAGATTTTACTATGTAGGTATGTAGGTAGCTTTTAAGTAGGTAGGTAGGTAATTCAGGCTCAGCACCAACGATTTCATTGAGAAGTCGGTTAAAGAAGCCATTCGATAAAGGACTATGCGAATATCATCAAATGATGATATCTACCACATACGCAATTATTTGGGACATAAATTTCACTACATATTATATATGTATAATATACTAGTGTTTTTACCCGGCTTCTCTCGATATTTGTAATATAAACCGCTTAAACATGGCCAATCTAACAGTAAACATTTTATTAAATTTATTTGCATAGTTTTATTTTATTTAAATATATTTGAATATTCATTTGTTCGATAACGTCACGGATTTACGAACTAACAATACTTAGATACTTACAAAGTCTCTTTCGAAATTATATGTTGACAATATGGTAAAAGCTTAGCTGAAATAGATCAAATAAAATAATTCATAATTTTATATACGTACACAATTTTAAATTTGGAGTTTCATTTTCCCATATTGGCTCTGGCGTTGAGTTATTGATAGTTAAAATACCTTTTTGTCGTTTTTCACATGACCTATCGAACTATTAGAAGGGAAAGAAAAAATCGCCAGATTTTCGCCGGAAAGTTTTCGGCATCGAAGAAGAAAGTACCCAAAGTGGCGTGACGAATTTAACGGCGCGAAAGCTCGCCGAAAGACGGTGGTTTTGTTCATTTCCCCGCGGTACCGAAAGCTTCGGTGAAAATCGGCGAAGAAAGCTCGCCGAGAGAGCTTTTGTAATTCGGGCGCGTACCGCAAACTTCTTTTGTCGGTAGTTTGAACGGGGGTTCTTTTTCTACCCCTTTGGTTTTTCTTCTTTTTTTTTTCTTTTTCCCTTTTGCGGACGCTGTGACTGTTACAAACGTGTAACGGCCGACTTATCTTATTTGAAGCGCGTTTCGAAGGAACGTGTGTGGTGGATCAAGTAACAGCACAGAGTGGACGTATGTCATCGCGTACGTGTTATATACGTGTTCTTTATTTACTTTGGATTCCTTTCTTTTGCGGAGATTGCCTGTAGAACGTTTTGCCTTACAGAATAAATAGCGTATGAAAGATTTAGACATCACTGTATGGTTAGGGGTTTATAATTATATGATGGAAATTGAAAGTACCGAACGTTTTTTGCATTGATTTATGAATATCAGAAAATCATGATATGTATACTGTATTTGAATAGAATAATTCACAAATATTGAACATATTGAAAGACTGGATGTTGAATATGATATTTTGTAAGAAACATTGGGTTTCAATTGATGATAGGAATAATATTTATTTTTTATTTTATACATTCGATAGCTTGACAGGAATGTAAAAAAGAAGACCCCAATGCGCCTTCCTAGACAATTAATTACAAACAATGCAGCATTTTTATTACATAAATCACTGTATTTCGAGAAGCTCAAGAACAGAAAATTAACAATTAATTAATTAGTTATTGAATTAATCCATTGAGACATCTATGGATTTACATAGACTTGTACGTACGTTTTTACAAATTGTACATAAATTAAATACAGAAGATTTGTGACAGCAGTAGGGTGATTTTTTTTTCCAATTTTGAGGAACCGTTTCAACAATGATCAGATAAAATTGGCAAACTCTGATAAGAAGCGATCGATCGAGCCACAAATATTCAAGTCTAAACAGCAGTATTAAAGATTAGCCCGGGATCGAACCCAATAATTTATTTATTTAAATGTTTTGGACCATTGTGGCATTACAGGAAGAACCTAATATGCCACAATGGCCTAGATAATAAAACAAGAGAGGGAAAAAAAACAAAAAATAAATAGATGGACCAAAAATCAAAAGCACAAAATAAGGTAAAAAAAATTTACAAAAAAAGAAAAGACAAAAAAACAACATTTAAACACAGTCATAAAACAAATAAAACAGCAAAGTAATAAAATAGCGGATAAATGAAAATTTAAATGAGTAATAAAATAATACAAAGAAGGGAATGTCTTGCACCTGCAGCCTGTTCCTATAAATTAGAACAAGCTACAAATACAAAACGTGGCCTAAATGGAAGAGAGTAGATTCAATTTCTTCTCATACATCACATTCAAATTAGGAAAATAATGATGAGCGCAGATTACCCGACAAATATGTAAAAATAATATCCGATAATCTACGCTCACCTAGGTGGAAAATATCACATTCAGGCACAGCAGCATCCATTTCATTGAGAAGTCGAATAGCTCTTAGATTAGGAGCCATTCGAAAAAAAACTGTGCGAGCAGGAGGTACAACCATCAAATGATGCTGTCTACCACTTACATAATTATTAGGGACATAAAGTCCCAACTGTTCCAGTAACAACGGGCATGACGTATCACCACGTAGTAGCCGGAGAAAGAAACGAATTAATGAGAATTATATCTAGTTGCTAAACATAAACGCAACCACTGAGTCATGCTGATGGCTATAAGTATTGTTTAAATTTCGAATGTTCATCATCGTGTGATAATTATAATATTACCAGATTATAAAATGAACTCTTGCAAAATAAAGTAACGGTTTCAGTTTCACCAGTTTAAGACCATTTTTTACAGTGAATCTTAGTTCGCAAAATTTTCTAACCATATCACAGTGTGACCGTTTGCCGATTTGCTTAGACATTTACGATTTTATTTTTTTCAGAGAAACTATTGAAATACCATCGTTTTATATTGTTGAATATCTATATTTATACTTACTGTTAATTAAATTTCATTTGGTCGTATCATATGTCCATCACACTTGATCAAACTCGTGATATGCAACGAAATAGATTTTCAATTCCAATCTCGAAGTTTGTAACTTCGAGATCGGAGGCCAATTGTGGTCTAATTGAAAGCATTATTCATAAAGTTTTAACTCAAAAAGGTATGCTCTAATATGTATATTTAATCAAAATTTTTCAAAAATATAATTACTTTTGTAGACATTTTGACTAGAATATATAAATAACAAACCCTGAGTTTGATATTTTTTTTTTAAATTAAAAATTTTACGACGGTTTTTAAAGTAGACCTCCGCTTGACTGCTATGATTACATTTAATTATTAAAGTTGAATTATTCAATTATAAGAAACTGTAAAAATTTGCTGCCAGAAAGTCTTCATATTTTAAGTTAAATTTGTATCTTTATTTTGTTAATTGCTACACCGATACACAATTTTTTACTTTTTTTTAGCATCATTGAAACGTAAGTTTTACGATATATTTTTCCCACTGAATAATATGACAATTAAGTTTATATCAATCGTATAGTTTTGCAATTAAAAATGCAGTTTTCCCGTTTTTGGAATTGCACAGAATAGATTAAAGAAGAATAAGTTGAACTACCACTCCCGGTTCATCGCTATGTTTTAAAATTTGGCAATATCTAAAAGCTTAAATTAATGTATCGAAAATAAATTTTCAGTCTATTAAGTGCTAGAGTTTTTGAGATGTATCTAATAAATAATTTCGAAAGAGACTTTGTAAATATATATAAGTTTATATATTTACAAAGTTAAGTAACTTTGGTTGGGAATAGTAAACAAGTCAAAATTTCTATTCTCAACAACTATTATGTTATAAAAATAACAAAGTGAGCGCATGTCTACACAGATCTATAAAGTGTGCACCTGTGTATGGAAACATCCGAAGAAAATATTATATACGTCAACAAAATGGTCTTCACGTTATTGTTGTACGGATCTCCGCCATGTGTGTGATTGCTGCAATATATGAGTCGTTATAATTGAAAGTGGCGTTAGTCTCCTTTTCTTAATTTCGAGAAATACCTAGCAAAACATTAAATATAATGTTTTGCGTTTAACAATATTCAATAGTACTGGTGGCCTGTAATACGTTTATTCTGCTTTTCGATTGTGGACATATCGAATTAAATGAAATGATAACAATTTGTGAATTAAGTCAAACAGAAATAGTGTTTTTGGAACTGAAAATTGGCCACAGTAACCACTTCGTCGCCGTGCACCCACCGGTGGGCACTTCAGCTAGGTTTGAAATTACAACGCGCCCGTCTTTGGGTACATTGTTGCTACACCTTAAACGAAGCTAAATTAATTATGGTTTCTTACATGTATGCATTATTTTTAAAAACGTGTGGCGATATAGTGGCTAAACTAAAATGGTCATAAAACACTGAAATACGTATCTGAAATCTGGATCGTGTTCAGAAATTCTAAAGCATTGTTTTTCGGACATTTTGAATTACATTCTTACACTACCTACTATGTAAATGTATGTACTTATTACAATGAATAATATAATAATTGGTTCAGAAATTCAACCTAGGAGTGAAATATTTGATGTTTGAAATAATTTAAAATAAAAATTGAAAACAAATAGCTTTTATTCGCATTTGAAATAAAAAAATGATAGGGACGAACACTGACGGAGATAATCCCATCCTTCACTTTACGGAAAAGGTTCTTCCCTGAAATCCCTAAATTCGGACCTAAATCTAAATTTCGTATATCGAATGATTCTGTTTGAGAGCTCGCTCCAAAATCCTCATCCAGTGACTTGAATATACTTTTTGCTTTTCCCTGGATAAACATATTATTTATCGGCATAATATATATGATACAGTGAAAGCATATTTCAAGTGAAAGTATATTTTCACCAATTCAAGCAGTGAAAATGTATCAAACAATGAATTTACAACGTTTAACTCTATAAATTTAACCCTAACAACCCAATCTTAAATGAATAGGGCCAACCATTACTTAACCTAACCTACACTAACCCTTAAATAATACCAACCCTAACAATCTAATCTCAAATGAATAAAACCAACCCTGAAAACGGAACTGGTTATGATTTCACTGAAACGTCAGTGAAAATATATTTTCACTAGAAATATAATTTAACTGTGACATAAACATGCTTTAATTGCTCTATTCACAGCAAGAGTTTCTGTCAATTAATTTAGCTAATTTTGAAAACTTCGGATGCGGTGCATCCGCTCTAAAATCGCCAGACAAATTGAACGACAGATTAACGGACGGCTGCTTTAAATGCAATTCTCGTCTTCTCGAATGATAGATTGCACATCAGATGACGGGTAACCTTTGATGTGCACAGATGCAATTATTAAAATGGTAATTATTAAAATTGAGTTGGATCTTTCAGGCGAGTTTAATAAGGCAAGATTCGATAAGTTCCGAATCTTGCCTTATTAAACTCGCCAGAAAGATCCAACTCAATTTTAATAATTACCATTTTAATAATTGCATCTGTGCACATTGAAAGGTTACTCGTCATCTGATGTGTAATCTATCATTCGAGAAAACGAGAATTACTTTTAAAGCTGCCGCTCTGTTCGTTTGTCTGGCGATTTTAGAGCGGATGCACCAAACCCGAAAACTTCGTATGCTTAGATTTTATTTTGAATTCCGTTACAGTGTATGCATCAGTATATATATATATATATATATATATATATATATATATATATATATATATATATATATATATATATATATATATATATATATATGTATATAATATAAAACAACGTTAAAGTTGAAGTAAGTTATTTATTTTTTTAGTCTTCCGAATCATGTAAATCGTAATTTTTATGCAGACAGTCATTTGTCTTTTCTGGTGGTCGAATAGGTACAATTTAAATTAGCAGGGCCGGCTACAATAGTGTGGCCATTCCTCTCTTTTAGTGCCCATAAAATCATATTATTGAGGGGATGAATTCTCGAGAGGGCAACTCAGGTTTCGGTCTTAAGCCTTCGCCACGTCTTCGCTACCCTCCTTTCCCACCCACACTTCCCTTTTCGGGTATACTGTGATAGAACCAGGAAAAAATATATACAAAGAAAACGATGCTCTCGACCGTGCGAGATGCCGGATGAGTGAGACGGTGATACGGCGACTTCCCGCCAGGTCGTTCGAGCCGGATATTAGATTCGCAAAAACCGGAAACGTGATGGTAATATTTACTCGTTGTGGCCTCACCTCTCCGAAGTGGAGCTTCGATAAACAATATGGTGAAAATGTTGACCTTTCACACAAGAACAGGTGCGACACTGTATGTCTACGTAAATATAATACCACATAGTATATAAATATTAGGCTAATTTTAATTATTTTTATATATTTGGCTGTTCAGTATTTTTTCACTGAAAGTTCTAGATTTAAAATTAACATCTACAACTTTATTCACTTATTTAGGGATCTGGTTTTTTTCTTAGTTTTTCCAATCACCATTGGAGGTCTTCGGAATATTTGTTAATGTTCTTCAATAAAAAAGGGCATACCTTTAATGACTAAATAATTCGTAATTAAATTATTTATAACGCTTTAGTATGCAGCATATTAGAATCTGGATCTTTAATTTGGAATGCTAGAGAGGTAACATATGTACTCTCTACAGATCGAACGAATTCAAAGAAGGTTTCTTCGTACATGAGAGAGTTTTGCTGCTATACCCTACTATTTCCAAGTGCATTTGTTCAGGGAGCTGTGGGTTATGAATCCCTATCTTCTCGTAGAAATTGGTTTCTTGTATCTTATTTCTGTAAATTATTGACAGGTGAGATTGACAACCCATCGGTGGTTGAAGAGATGAAGCTACCCAACCTTTGTCCTGAAGTCCTTTGTTCCACGAAGTCAAAGCGAGAACCAAGATCGTGGATGATTTGCACATTAATTAAGCTACTCAGTGCCGCAACGTACATATGTATGTAATAGCCAATGACATTGAAGTATTTTTACCTAACAACCTTTCAATTTTCTTACGGTTTTTAAATTTTAAAACTTGCTTATTTTGTTATTTTATTAATTTATTTTTACTTTCCAATTTAAAAATGGTTACGATGTTCTTTCTTTTTTATAATGGTTATTCTTATTTACGTGTTTGTCCATTCATGCAAATTTATGTTATTTAAATGTATGACCACAGTGTCGTTTTTTGCAACTGTAAAGACACTGTCGCAAAAAAATCTTTTCAAAATAAATAAAGTACTCATCTTGACGAGTAATGTTTTTAAATAAATGTAGGAGAAGCATATTTGATTCCATTTTTGTAAATATAGTGTTATATAGCGCAGTGTACTGGTAGAGCTATTGCATACCAGTAAAAAGGTCATGGGTTCAAGTCTCGGCCAAATATGCAGCCGGTGAGATCTTGTGCTTATTAAAACACATATCGGCGATCTCCTGTTAGAATTTTCCGATTTTTCTAGCTTAATTGTTGTGACGGATGCAATAAATCGGTATCTTCCATCTCAGTTTCTTACAAATTCGAGTTATTAGCATCTCGAATTTGTTGAATCTTATAAAATGCTACCAACATAATATATTTCTCGCAAATTTGCTGTGAATCAGACTTTTTTGATTGTCCATAGAAGTGTCTATTGAATTATATGTATTTTTAAAAAAGTTTTAGTACTTGCATATGTTCAAAAATAATCTAACCATATGTGCCGCCTTGGGGTAATTCCTGTCATGGCACATATTATGTATGTATATAATAAAAAAATGTAGTTAAGCACAGAAATATGTAGTTGTTCTTTTCATAATAATAATCAGAAGTTTTCCTATTTTTTCTTAAATTATATTTAAATGTTTCATAGTATCAAATTAACGAGATCCTTAATTTTCTATTCTTAGTTCATATTATGTTTTTATGAATCGTACAATTGCATAAAATTTAGTACCCAGTTAAGTTTTAACAAATGAGTACTTGCAATTGAATCGAAATATACTGTATTATGTATGTATGTACAATGTATATTTTGAATTGAAATTCATTTCAACAGCAATTCTGTATAGCGAGCAATAAGTTGTGGTGCACTCAACAGTAATTAACGTTAGAAATTTACGATTATGTTACTTTGGAAATACGACTTTAAATGTTCATTCATTAATTCAAATGAATACTTATCGTTGAATTACATCTAAAATATGCTATAATTTAATTATTTTATTAAAGTTGGCATAGTTGTGTGGCGACGAATTATTTGAAAGCGGATGATGGGACAATTACATCATACATACATAGGATGTATTCGTAATTTAAAGGAAATGGGTTAAATACGAAAATGATGACTGTAACATATGTTCTCAATCGGGATTAAAATACAAAGCTTCACGAACACGGATATTACATTGACATAAAAAGAAAACAATATTTGTTTGTAAAATGACAAAATATTTTTTTGGCATTGAAAAATAAATACATATGTATATGTTGCTATACTGATACAATAATTTAAGACGGGAATATAAATATATATTATAACGTTTAAATATGTAATAAATTTATAAATTTTCCCACGTATAGGCTTTTAATGACTTTGTGGATATTCATTGAAAGTGTGCGTGTTGTTTTTTTACGATTAATTCCTGTTCGGCGAATAAATACGAACTGTAATAGGAAATTCACTGTCAATTTATGTAAACGTGTTTTACAGGTGTGCTAAAATCGTACCGATGTTCGGTTCTGTATCGTATAAAATTTGTCGGATTCGTAGTGTGGAAAATTTTCAAGCGGTTTTCATTGTTCGCGAAATATGTATGTATGTATGTATATGTGAAGGGTATGGTAGAGTGGAGTGCGATATGGGCAAAACTCTCATATTCATTTTTGTGCGGAGCAGAAAGGGTTAAAAATGATACAAGTACGTACAATATATTATATTGAATATGAAAACCGCGGGTTATTCACATTGGAAAATTTCTCCCCGGGAAATATTTTCAACGCAATGCCTAATATATGCGAGCTTCCTTTAAGATTTATGCACTGCGTAAAATCACATTTGTCCGATGCAAAGAGAAAATAATATTTATTGTGTGTCGTTTTATTTATTAAATCAAAAACATTTTCACAATTGTAATGATAAAAAATTGAGATGAATGAGCATTTTATATAAAACTAGCTGAACCCGGCATGCGTTGCAATGTCACAATAACGCACGCAATTCCCGTTACCGTTCCCATTCTCTTCCCCTTTCCCGTTTCCGTTCCCGTTCCCGTTCCCGTTCTCGTTCCCATTTTTCGGAAAAACGCAGGCAGCGAATTCATTTGAAATTATGGCATTGCAATGACACTCATTCCCGTTCCCGTTTTGGGAGATTTTTTTCATAATAATCTTCCCGTACATGCATACAACAAATCTTGAAAGTTCCATCGAAATCGGTTCAGCGGTTTAGAAGTCCATTCCAGACACACAGACAGACAGACATTAATTTTTATATATATAGATAATACGGAATATATATGTATATTTTATTTTTTATTTTATTTTTATTTTACATATATACCAGGAAGGCCTTACAGGAAAATCCCAATGCGCCTTCCTGGCCAATTACAAATACAAATGCAGCATTTTTTATTATAATTCGTTGAATTGCGAGACACTGAAAAAACTCGCAAATTAACGAGACATCTATGAATTGTACATAAATTCTTATTGTACATCCATCAAATTTCAAATAGTGGTGACATAGTAGGTAGGAAGGATTTTTAGCCAATTTTTTTTTCCGGGAACCGTTTCAACAATGAAATCAGAGAAAATTGGCAAACTCTGATAGGAAACGATCAACCTGGAGTCACAAATCCAGGTCTGACCAACAGCATACTCTGAAAAATTCATTTTCATTCAGGGATAGAACCCGGCACCTTCTTGACGGTAAGCAGAAGCTTAACGTCCGAGCTATGCTGCTGGCTATGTACATACATATGTACATACAATATAAAAACAAATATCAATGCCAAAATTTTAATAGAATTTAATAATACAAATAAAAACGGACGCGATGTATGTGGGTATGTGCAGGTGCATCAACAAGTATAGATATTTCAAAAAAACAAATTTTAGAATACCAGGAGTATACGTTATGTATAGGGATGTGGCGTGACTGCCGATCGTGACGAGGAGACGCATGGAAGCGGGGAAGTGGGGACTTAAACGTCTGACATATGCTCCTGATATTGAGCGCCTGACTTGGAATATATGGCGTCAGCGTCAGATGCGCGGGAACGTATACACATCCACGAAGTCTCACACACATATTCGGCGAACGGCAAGCTTTTAATGAGCGTACTGGAATTTTTATTGTTAATACGCGCGCGCGCGCCTATAATTTACCTTACACTATATTTATATAACATATAATTTTATTTTAATTCGTGTATAAATTCCTGTCCAAAGCCACTCGTTGAAATTGACGGGCACAATACTAATATGGTATAAAAGGATTTATATCAAACAAGTGACGCTTCGTGTTCATGTAAAGTAAATGTCTAAAATGATAGCTAAATTTTATTTTAAGAATCAAAATGGAATTGAAAAAAATGCGCTTAAATAATACGATTCCTTCAAAATGTAGTATGCGTTACAAAAAGGATCCGAAAAATTGAATTGAAGGATTTAGACAAATGTGTTTCCATATTTGCTTTAATATATTTGAAAGCTTTACACGCTCCTTTCACACAGATAAATTCCGTTGGGAATTTTGCTTTGGATTTTTTACGCAAATAGAGGATTTGAATAAATTTAGAAAATAGAATTATGTAGTGTGCAATATACATAATGTGTTAAGATAAACAAAGTTCGGATTTAGTGAGGAAAAAAATTGAATTAAATAAAAATACTATTTTATGCAACTTAAATTTTTCATTGATCTTCTCACATTATGCAGATAAATCAGAGGTAAAAAATAAATATCTGAATATTAAAAAAAAAGTTATTATACGGAAAACACTCGGTTTGTATGACGTGTTTATAATCAATTGATATAAGAAAAGTGAATGATGATTCCTTTGAAGTGAATTGTATTTGAAAGGTAGACAAATTTTAATTTTTTTGTTTATATCGTTGGCTAAATTTAGTTTTAAGTATTTATGTATAGTATAGGTATATGTACATACATATATGTATGTACCTAAAGTGTGGAAAAAATGAAAATATTTAAACGTCATTTTGAAATATGTGTGGCGCTACAGTTCTTTGTGAAAAGATTGAAGAGATCACTATCCTAGAATGTGACCATAAATTCGCACACCCTTCGGGAATACAAAAATACGAACACGATCTGCGATTTCTTTCGCCGTTAAACGTGACAGTTTCGTTTCGACGTTTGGACGTATAGTAAAAATAATAAAAAAAATAATGGAGTCGAACAGAGAGCAAAAAGAATATGAATGGAATATATAATGTGTACGCATCGGAACATCTTTTGTTTACATGGAAAAATACCAGCATTAGTAGTTAAACGGTGGAAAGCAGCGGCCGTATATCAAGCTTTTTAATTTACGGCCAGCCGAAAACTTCAAAAGCTGTTTATCTTCGGTTAAAACAATAGGGAAAAATAGGGACGCGAATATAATCGAATCGCTCGAACGGTTTACGTCGAATCCGCAGCGGGTTAATTATCGCCGTTTTCAGGCCGTGCGCTGAAAGTAAATTTTCAGCGGTGATTCTTGTTAGCGCGAGAAACCTGAATCGACTCGGTCGAATGGAACTCGAGATAAATTGAGTTTATTACGACGAAAAACGAACGAGACACTCTTAGGAAATTTTTACATTGGATTCTCTCATCCGGTTGTGCTGGAAAACTATATGGGAATTTTCCGCAAGATTGCAAAGGTCGATCGTAAATTTTATCGAAACGCAACGAAAGCGAGAAAAGTATCATATTTCTTAAAACAAAATACCTGTTGTACGGATCATCGCTTGATATATATAAAAAACATGATTTTTAAATGGAAAATTTATGATCATATAAAATAAAGTAAAAATATGGCGAGTTTTCATAAAAATATTGAAACTAAAAAGAAATTTTTTTAAAAATATATAAAATATAACATTACTTAAAATATTGCTTTTATACATATATGCATGTATATGTACATATTATGTCTTATATATAAAACCGAAACGGCGTCTGTAATTCGTTTCTAATTAGCTGTCGTCAAAGTCGTTTCTTATTGGCTGTATTGGTCGAAGATGTCGTTAAATATATATTTTTTTCGATTCGAATAAATTTCAATAAAAAAAACAAATGAAGATTTTTTTTATTGTTCCATGGTATTCTCACCACTAGACTAAAAGTGGAACCGAGCGAAGCCGGGTATCACCACTTGTATTATATGTATAAAGGCATTTGCTCAATCTAATGTTTAACTTAAAAACATGTATTAGTTTATTACTTTGAGTTTTGAGTCTTTTTATTATAGGCGTTAGCAGTCACATTTAAATAATATAATATTTTAAATATTTACAATAAAAATGTTTTAAATAGATTACAACAGCTGGGTCATTAGCTGTTAAAATATAGCATGTATGGTGATTTCATTGACTTTTTTTTACATGAGTCAGGTTACACTCCGTCTTAAGTTAGAATTTTTTGAATGATTTTGTATAATGATCCTGTATTTTATTTTGAATGATTTTGAATGATACTGTATTTTATTAAGAACCTTTTTACCGTGCGCTTAAAATAAAACAAATATATTACAAATAGCATAGGTATATGAATCGTAAAGAGATTTTAAAAATCAAACTAATATTATGTTTATACTCATCCTTTTTAAATAACCTAAAATTTTGGACAAAAAAAATTGGGCTATTAGTTAATAGAACAGGAGGGATATTTTTTGTTTTATAGTATAGTAATATACATTCAAAATATACTTATTTTTGCTTAAATTTATAGCTCATGAGATTTTATTTTTGAAAAGAATTTGTGACCGATTCAAAAGAATTATTTGATTTCGAAAAATCTGTATATATACGTGTATGTACATACCTTCTAAAATCTATTTGTAAGCTTTTCAAAAATTTTCAAATATGGTTTTTAATATCACTACCATTAAGTAGAGTTTGTTAATAAAGTCATGGAGAGATGAAAAGTAATCAATTTTGCTCCAATTGGTAAATCAGAAGTTGCAGATATATTTACAATATTTTTTCTTTATTCAAATCTTTCGCTTACACATGATTATAAAAGTTCGAGAAGCGTCGATTTGACGAATCTCCCATGTTTTGCTTAGATATTATATTTTGAAACAAAAAAAAAATGAATTTAATAATCTTTAGAGCGTTTAACGTATAAATGATTTTACCGACGAGCAAGTGTGAGTGGCTGTAGAGGACGCCGTAATGAGATTTCAGCAGCACTCTGATGTGGAAAGCTTGGTGTCAGGGGTGTCAAAAGCCGAGTTTTACCCGACCCGAAGACGGGGTCTCACTCGTCACTTTAAATAGCGTATGGAGACCGCATAGAGACCCTCCTTTGTTCCCGGGCCCGACCGGACTTTCGGATGGGTCCCATGTGATGAAGTGCCTTGTTTAGAGGCTTTCAATGAAAAACAAATAGTCGTCGCCATTATTGGCATCCGGGATGGCGACAGGCAAAGTGGTTGTCGTCAACGAGCGAGTGCTTCACCATTCGTTGTCCGACTCTATTGACCGAACGGAGGGATAGGCGTAGACTGAGTGACTATTTGTTGGAAACCATCCACTGCCAAATTGGTGGAAAGTACTCGTTGAAAATTTTGGGTCGATGTGAATGTTCATCATTGTATAAAATACGACATACATAGATACGTAAGTTAATATAGTTTGTTTTTAATTGCAATGAAGGCAGATAGCCAGGTGTCTCGGATGGTATTTGGAAAATTATTCGAATACAATTTTCCGAAGAATATTTTTTAATGTTAAAAGGCGTGTTTCGAACTAGATTGGGTCGAGAAATTCTCCAAATTACAATACAAAAAAATTAAAGAAAAAATTCTTCTTATACGCCCTAAAACGAAAATTAAATAAGGTTTTCCTAAAATTTTCATTTATTTTTTTTAGATTTCTTACGATTTTTATTGAATTGATCTGCTTTATTTATAAATTAATTGGCCATTTTATTAATTTTACTATTCAATTCTACCAATACCAATTTTGTTTCATGTTTTATTCCACCGCTGCCACCAATTTTTGTTTGCCAGCGGTGTTTATTCCACTGCTCCTACCAGTTTTGTTTTTTATCCTACCACTGCCACCAATTTTTTATGTTTTATCCTACCGATACCACCAATTTTGTTATGTATTTTTATCATATATTTTATATGTTAATGTACACGTTCCAGGGCCTGCCACTAATATTATCAAATGATCTCCAAGATTTTTCATTGCATAGTAGACATTTTCATAATACGGCTTGTTCTGAGTTAGTGATTTTTCAACATAAAGCATTATTAGGAAATTACGTTTTGAATTTATATAATTTTTTTATTTTGTTGAAAAATTATTAGAAAAAACAATGAAAACAGATTCCTTTATTTATATTTTATGCTAATCGTTATATGTATATTAATTTTTAATGTTTAATAATTTATATAATTAAGATGCTCTATATGTATATATATATATATATATATATATATATATATATATATATATATATATATATATATACACATGTATGTAGTAATCGTAATAAAACATTCTTTTTGTAAGACCATTGTTGGATAAAGGCAAAAGTCCAATTTATTTCACCGAGCTTCAAAGTTAACTACCATAGGCACGATCTTCTCTATCACAAGAGAAAGCTCTTTGTACTTTGACGAAAGTTAAAATGCATCGTATTACAATAGCCATAAATATACGTACATATAATAAATAAATAATATTACATTTTATATCAACTTTATTATATAAGACTTAAGAAATATAGACTATAAATTTTTAGCATTTAACGCCTCGTTAATTTTATAAATTAGCGATGAAAAAAGTGAGTATCCTTTGGACGATCTTTTCGGTGAAAGGCAAAAGGGATTAACCGCGAACGCAAAATTATCACCGATCCCTTGTGGAATTTATGCGCGAAATATTCAAATGTTTATCGTAAATTGCTTTTTAAGGGCGAAAAATTTTATTTTTCGAAAATTCAAACACACACGCTTTTTTTACCACTTATGTATACTATAAATATAATATGTATACATATATGCGCATACAATGAACGTATGGGGAGAAGAAGAGCGAAAAATATGCACATACGTAGAAATGTACCTACATACATGTATGTATATCCCGTTAAGCCTAGCGTTCATATTTGCAAAATGTTTCAGGCCGATTTTTTACCGACCTTTGCAGATTTTATCGTCGATTTATTTTTCGGATTTTATATCGTTTTGTCCACACGGACAATGCCTATTCAATCTGTAACAGTAGTATGTATTAATTTGGTCTGTAGGAGACCGTTATACCTATATATAATATGTAGTTAGAGAACGGACAGTCTCTTTTACGCGGCGTGCTTTTGACAGATGCTGAAATGCAATCAGTGAACTGAAAAATTACTTTCATCGAAACGAATTGAAAATATTCCAGTGGCGTAGTTTAATCCGCTTATTTCGCCACGGGTTCAAGTGTCAAATCCTCAGAAAGTTCAACGAAAAAGTTATCAATGGCACCCTCGAGTTGTGAAAGACACGTTCAGAGATAATTTTAAGCGAAAGACATTAATGGTACTGCAGAACCGATATCTGTCTGCAATTCGGCGAAGATTCTTATGCCAAAAGCGCTTTTGCGATTTTAATTGGAGCCCCTTTTCAACATGCTCAGTTATCGCATTGACGGCTTAACTGCTCGTGTCGACGAAAGCTTTTAGCACGCGAGTTTTCAAACGGTCATATGTAGATAGAAGCCATTGAAATTGGGCTCAGTTTTAAATAGAAGAATTGAGCGATTATTCCATATGCAAGTAGATATACCCGAGTATTATCTATAAATATATAATATGCAGTAGGTGCTGTTGAAGTGATGGAAACTCTTTGTTTGCATTGCACAGTGGAGTGAAGATGTGTATATACAATGCATACATATGTATGTATGCACACAAGTAGCTGAGTATAATATAATGCTGAAGCCAATATCGGTGAATTATTTACAGAGGCAACTTGCCAATACGGACGTTTTAAGCAATAAATGAAAAGTCTTCCATTATACATATTATATACCTATAGTTTATTTGTATGTATACTCTGTGCTAGAGTTAAATAAATCACGCTTGTGTTCTTTAGAAAATGTTCGGTGAACTTTCGGAAAATAAATTTGCGAATTAATGCGTTTGATTTTTCAGCGAGAGTTCTAATTCGTTATAATTGAAAAAAAAGTGGATACGGAATTCATATATTCATAGTCTTTTATTTATTTATTTATTATAATTTTGCTATAGTGACATTACAGAGTGGTTCTACATAAGTCGTCACTATCGCTACACAAAAAAATAAAAAAAACTATACAGTAAGATGAAAATAAAATAAAACTTAATAAAAAAACAAAACTAACATACATATAAAACAAATATAACAGTAGAACAAGTTACGATCTCAATTAAACAATGCCTCAACCAGATCAGCATATTTTATACTAAACAAATCCAAGTTAATAGAAATCTGGTTGAGGAGATTGATTCCCCTGACAAAAGGCGACGAAACCATCAAATTGGTATTTATTTATATTATATTATATGTATATTAAACCGAAACGGCGTCTGTAAATAGTTTGGCTTCTGATTGGCTGGATTGGTCAAAGACGTTTGTGATTGGTCTGTCGCTAAATGATATTATTTTTTTTTTCCAAATAAATTTAATAAGAAAACAAATGAAGATATTTTTCATAGTTCGACGGTATTCTCACTACTAGACTGCATTTTAATTTACCGGGCGAAGCCGGGTAGCACCACTAGTAATATATACGATTGTGGTAATAAATTCGTGAGTTTCACCATTGATTGATTTCCGGTAAAATTTTAAAATGCATTTGAATATTTTTTTTCAAAATTTACATATTGAAAATTGAATGAGTGATTTTACCATATGTGACATGAAGGCGAAAGTTTTTATTATACAATATATAATACTAGCGTCATCTATGGAAAAATTGATACAATCAACAAATTCTATAATATTTACTACAAATTTACGAGAAACATATTCTGGATTCTACATATGTACATGTATGTAAGATGTGCGAAATAAATTTGAAATTATATTCAAATAATGGTGACATAGTGGTGATGGATACATTGCCAATTTGTTTGGAACCGTTTAAATAATGAAATCAGATAAACTGGCAAACTCGGATAGGAAACGATCGACCTGGAGCAACACTGGGCTGTGAATTGAACCCATGATCTCCCAGTTGAGAGCATTACACGCTAACCACTGAGCCATGTTGATGAAATAAACTCCGGATAGTATCACACGTCCTATGAAGTAACTTTACAGTTTAATCTCCCACACGTGTGAGAGATTAGGTTGCATATAAATCTTATATAATGTAGAGTACGTATATAATTAAGTACACGACACCTAAGGAGAAACTTTTCAAAGTTGATAAGTGAAAAGGCGTAAATAATATATGTACATTCTAAGAATGAATGGAAAATATTTCATAATGTCAACTTAGTAGTATAATACAATTACACTTTTCTTATAAAAATATGTTTTAATGCTTTGTTATATATTTACGTATGTTTATGTATACAATTATATGAAACAATCATAATTTTAGTTCTCTAAGCTGCCCTTCGTCAAATTAGTTTGTTTAGGACTATATCATTCTATAAATATTATCACGAAACAATATTGGCTTTGGCGATGGAGCAATGGAGTACTTGCTTGTGCTAGTGCGCAAAATTCAAGGCTTAAATTTCGCATTATGTAGAAATACGTACCTGCATTCCATTGCATGCCGTTTCTTATCTACAAAGCCAGATATAAAAGCTCACATAACTCAACTTTGTATAACAAAAGTTCTCATTGAAACTGAACATTGAAGAGATAACTTTTTTATATACAGCCAAGGCGTTTATATAGACATTTAATTGCAAAATGTAAGGGAATTGTCTCGGGCTCGGAATCAGTCCACACAAAAGGCAGACTCACACATAGTCTTCAAAATTTATATTTTATTCAGAGATTGCTTTCGCGCTTGGATGGGCGCCCGAGGCACCAATGCCGGTCGCCTCGACTAATGGCCCGGCCCTGTATAATGTACACACACATGGAGAGATTGGAAGAAGATATGTGTGGAGAGCGAAGCGCAGCTTTCATGTTCCGACGCGGATACGTAATGTTTATTTAACCGCACACGTTTCACCACACCGAGACACTGTGATTTATTGCTGAATATATTACGAGGAATTATTACGACGAATCAATCTCGAAAGGTTGTGGAAGTGAAAAACGAAAAATTGTATGTGGAATTGATCCTGGGTCAAAATGGCGGCGGATGATTTCGGTGGTGTTTGAGCACGTTATCATCGCGAAGAATTTAATGGCGCACCGGAGAATGGTTTATTGCGGAGGGGAGATATTTCTGTAATGGTCCGACAGTAAAAACTGGGCGCCTCGTATGTCTGTTCTTCTTCTCGCACGGCCCTGGACTCTGCGGACCATCTGCGCGGACAATTCGGAAAGCTCCGCACGTGATAACGGTCGTAATGAATGCTATAGACATTCGGTCGCTTTTATTCACACTATAAAAATAATAAAAGTGCATGCGCCTTTAGTGGAAATTTAAGTGCTGGGGAAATTTCAAAAGCATACTACAAAAATATGAATGTCTTGAAAGTATCTTATGAAAATGATGTATATATTTATATGTTTATGTGTGATGGCCTGCTCTAATTATGTAAGTATTAAATTAAATTACTTTTATGGTATTATAAAAATATCTTAATTGGGGAGCTTCGAGCGATCGCTTGCCGAATCCTGAGCAGTTGCTCGTGTTAAGCTGGGCGTTCATCGTCAGTCTTCGTCCTTTCCCTGCTCCTTGTCAGTCTTTTGTACTAGATCAAAGTAAGCAATTATTCGCCTATCTATGCTTTGAAAATGCGTCCGCATTAGGGATCCTGAAATCTCGGATTTTTTCGATTCCCGGGTCTTGAGGTACAAATACAGGAAATCCACAGGGCTCGAGACAGAAAAATTGGTCATGGTTTGCTTTAAACTATAAAGATTTTATTAAAAAATAAATAAAATATACGATATTTTATTTTATTTATGTAGGTATATGTGTGTACATATATATGTATATATGTTACCAGGAAGCCCTAACAGATAAACCCCTATACGCCTTCCTGGCCAATTGCAAACCGGAACCGGTGTTTAAAAGTATTAGCGTAACTACCAAGCTACGGCGTTGGCTATATGATTTTAAATCAAAATTATAAATTATAAATCATCGATATATTTTAACATCGAACAAAGTATCATAAATATATAAAACTACATACATACATACTTGCTTCTATTTGAAGATTGAAAAAGGTAGACGAACTTGGAGGAAGTTTCCTCAGAAATACTGCTATACAATTAAGTGTGTTTATATAATATTAAGACATTAAGACATTGTATTATACTAAGAATAAATACTTTTAAATCGAGTTTACGGGATCGAACTTCTTGGTGCTTAGCATAAACGCAACCACGGATTCATGCTGCTGGGTATTTTTTTTTAGATATTTTGTCCCAATTGATTTATTAAATCAAGAAGCTATACACGAATGTATAGACTTATAGATAGTAGAAATTATTTTGACGATCTGCTAGGTACTAATTGAATTTGAGCACAGTAAAAATACGAATTTCCACAAAAAAGGTTTGCGTATAAATTATATTATTGCTGCGGTCAAAAGAAAATTTTCTGATTGAGATGATTTTCAACGCAGATTCAATTATAAACGTATTCGCTAATAAAATTAAAATAGTATGCTTCAATCCTTCAATTCGCCAAATTTGTAATCAAATTTGAGAAGCGTTGTATTTGAACGGTGCGTTTAATTGCTTTGCATTTGTCAGCCAAAGTTTACCGTTCAGTGATTCAGTTATGGTTTTATACACAACTCAAAACATACCGCAGAAACAGAAAACCGTTCACAATATAGTCGCGAAATGTAAGAAAATTGAGTCCTGAATTGAAAAGTCAACAGATCGTGTTCCAGAACGTGTGTGTTCCCTTTTTAAATTTTCATAAGCATTAGGCGCGAACAGTTTAGCACTTTAACATTGAAAACGGCACTGTAAAAAAGAAACGGAGGAGGAAAAGGAAAAAAAACCGTACACGATTTTTGTTTTAGGTAATACGATCCCCGTTAAGCACTTCCAATAGTACGTGAAAGCCTTAGCCGGGACTCTTCTCCTGTACACTCCTTCGACTGTGGAAACAATTTTATTGGTTCTGGCTCGTGTGCGACTTGAATAGCGAAAAGAGTATCCGTTAACGTTTTCCTTTGTTTACGTGTTTTTATTTTCAATGTTTGTTTTCGATATGTATTCGTATCCGGTGGACATTTGTGGGAATCTGTAGCGATGGGGATAAATGCAAATGTATTTATCTAGAAAATGGATTGCTAAAGGGTAAGGTAAGCGATACACGTAATTGTTAATTTTGGCAATGCAAGAAAGCCGTATATGTATGTATGTATGTACATATGTTATGGAAATTCATCAAATTATATTAGAATCAAAGTTCAGACACAGTTGTAAGTTGGATAGCAATCAAACAAATTATTTATCCAATGATGAAACATGCTGACTGAGTTGAATATCATATCCTATTATATGTAGGACCAGAATTTATCGACGTACACATGTATATATGTATGTACCTACTAATATAATATAATAAACCATATCATTCAAAAAGCCTTCTCAGCATCCCACTCAAGCTCGAGTGCACCGAGTGGGGATGAAACGTTTCGCAACACATTCAGGTTCGTTTATACCAGTAAACTACACGAACAAAAGGAAAATTCATATGATATTAACAACTTTTAACTAAATACGAATATAAAAGTATGTAGTGAAAAAATTCTATTCCGAAAGATTGAGCCGACTGAACCATAGACATATAATTATACAATTGATTTTTTTATAATACGGAATGTGCGAAGTTTTACGATTTAGTCTTTTATAAGGTCTGACCCTTTTTTCATAATACTTTCATTGTACAATGGTTTTCCTTTCGTGCGAATTGCGTTCCCGTTTACTGAAAGATAGTGCGGTGGAATCTTTTGTGAAGTCGCGAAAAGGTCCCTACCGTAACAATCGTTTACAAATTCAAAATAATAATAATGTAATCTGATCAAATACTACATTTTTGCATTTTAATGTTCTATTTTCAATACTTCGCAAAACAGTCCATCCACTTTTTTAATGTTTTTTTCACTTTTAGTATAATTTAAACCTATAAAGTTTTTGATTTTAACTGTTTTCTATATTTTTTTCTTCTTTATTTCCATTTATTTAAATATTTTGGATAGCATTTGAAGACTGTTATTAATTTTTGGTAATATCAAATGATATATTTTTTTTACATATTTTATATGTATACACGTATGATTATATAAGGTGTGTATTCTTGTCTATGTATATATTATCTAGATTAACATGTGTAAACATAGTATATGTTTATTAAAAATAATATAAAATATAGTTTTTCATTGAGCATAGGCTTTTTTATCTCTGCTGTCACGCTACGAAAATGTATACTATTTTCTTCAAAAGTTGGATTTTCTATATTAAACCAGTGGCGTGGACTAGTGGTTAGCATATTATGCTTTCGAGCAGAGTGGCCACGGGTTCGAGTCCCACTAGAGTCCCAATGCTGGCCAGACCTTGGTTTCAGATTACAAGTCGATCATTTCTTATCAGTTTGCCAACTTTTCTGATTTTCATTGAAACGGTTTCTGTAAAATTGGCACCCACTTTTCTAACCTCTTGCTAATCTCAATTTATTCACCGTTTTGAGGTTCGCCAATTTGATTACAAAATGCTGCAAAAATTTATCTATAGATGTCACTGTGGAAATTTGTATGAATCGTATTTTATAAAATGCTTATGTGTATTAATTGTATTGTATCTGTTTAAGTATACTCGTCGTTTTGGAGCAATTTGTAAAGGCGAGTGTACATGTTTTATGAAATAAATATAAAATTTTTGAACTCCCAGTGTGTCTTTTATAATTATGCAATGTCCATTTATTACTACCCATACTATACATATATTTCAGTTAATTGAACCAGCATGCCAGCTGATAAACGAACAGATGTAGATTATCGACCCACATATGTGCATATAAAGAAAATGAACCTTAGAGGTTAACGAAAAACAAAATGAGTGTACAGTGAAAATACGGCTCAATTAACCCTTCAGTGTCAATAAATACGTATCAGAGTGCGTTTGTGTTAAGCATGGCGAAACTTTCTCCCACCAACAACAACAAACACACACACACACATACAAATTCCGCGAACAAATTGCTTTTCTTCTGCTCTGTCGATAACTATCCAGAACTTAATAAATCATTCGCGGTATATTTAGCGCAAATTTAATGGAAGGGAAAATTTCCAGATGTTGCAAATGTCGCTCTCGTTCATTTTACACGCGGTACCCTTTGTACAATTATGTATTCATTTTACCGCGAGTTACCGTTGAAGAGCCATATGGCGGGGTCTTTTTATACGTGGCACGGAGAGGAGCTTTCGAAACGAAGTACTTTTAAAAGCTCGGTATCGTCGGATCTTCGGACGAGAGCATGATTCCTTCAGTAATTTGATGTTGCAAAAAGCCAAACGGCCGAGTTTCCATTTCGGAAGAGTATCGATATTGGTGTAGCGGAACAAAAGGGGGTGGAAAATCTCACTCAGAAGAAGAGACGCTGAAAAAAAAGGGCTTTGTGTCCCATCAGCATAATCTACAGTAGAGACCCAATGACCTTTGGGTCTGGTAGCTCGTGTGGGTGGTCGTTGATTGAAGACAACGCCGAACCCTTAGCCCTTGGCCCGTGGACACAAAGGGGCCGTAGTCAATTAACTTATTGGACCGAGTGCCAGACAGGGAATGTATCGTTTTAATAAGAAAAAAAGGGAGAGCTGAACGGTTAGTCAGTTAGCTGTTAACAAGGGGTCATACGTACGTTTGAACAAAACGGAAATCGGAAAATACTTTCGAGACCAAAGATACATTGGAAACGTTTTTGTTTCATGTTTTAATTTTAACCTTGAACCCTTTGCGTGATCATTAATTAATTAAATACTCAATGATATCATTTATGATTACTCACATTATAAAGCTTAAATTGTCTGTAAACTGTATTTAATAAATATATAACTTTCATATGATTGTGTATAAAAGCAACACGGACAATTGAATTAGTTGCTTGGTTACCTAGAATAGTGCTATATTTTACAATAATTGAGTCGCGTAAAAGTGTATATTTCGCAAAATTTAAATTGTAATCAGTGTATTATTTGTGATAAACAATCGGGAATACTTAATTGTGATGTATTTAAATTTGTCTCCGAAAATTGTGACCAAAAATTCAATAGCAAAAACGATTAAACTTTGTCATTTGTTTTTCCGTATAAAAATAAATTTGAAAGATTTTCATTTTTAAATTAATAAATCGTATCATATTATAAGATATAGTGTGAAAAAGATAAAGTTATTTAAAATATTAAGATCTGACAAAACGAGTGGGGGGCGGAAAGCCAAACAAACAAGACTACTGGCCATTAGCTATCATCGTCTCCAAAATTTTTGGATTCCTAAACGTGTTGATTAAGATTATTTTTCACCATTGAATTAGTGGAAGCTAGTTCGTTTTAAATTTCTATCGGTGACCAAACCACACAAAATGGCAAAGTTTCAAATCGATCGGAAGAATGTAGGAAATAGTTTCAGACCAAAAGGCGAAGTAAAACTAAAAAAGAGCCTTGAAAAAATAAGTGATAGTGAAAAGTTTGTTCACAAATTTAATAAAATCCTTAGTGTTTCGCAAATGCTAATTCGCATAATTAATATCAACATTGTTACAATACGGGCTGTAGAGTACAGTTTGACTTTCATCGACGGAATATTTGCAAGACTAGGTTCCCATGTCGATGTAATTATTTTATTTTATTCATATATGTACATATATATATATATATATATATATATATATATATATATATATATATATATATATATATATATATATATATATATATATATATATATATATATATATATATATATATATACCAGGAAAGCTTAACAGGTAAACCCCAATTCGCTTTCCTGGCCAATTAGAAACAATTATACAGTATTATAGAGACAGAGTGGGTAGCATTTTATAATATCAGCAAATTCGAATTGCTTATAAACTCGAATTTGCTGCTAAACGAATTAGCCAGGAAAGCAGTCAGGCTTTACTAGTATATGTGTATATGAATAAAATAAAATGAAAAATATACGTTTTGAATTCAGAACAAGTGATTCAAACTGTCATAAATAACAATTAAAGGTGTCACAATTTTAAATCAAAATAATTAAATTGTATGTATATGTAGAATCTCTATACATTAGGAATTCTATTGAAATTGAGGCGGATGAAACGACGAACCCGCAGAAAGTGCAAAAAGTGCAAAAGGTTAATGTTTGATATGACTATTTTATGTATCCATTTCAAATTCCTTTCAGATTAACCGATGTTTGCGCCGCGAGTATATTTCAAAACAATAGTCTCTGTAGGACCTTTGAATTGATAAATAAGATAGGAGTCTGGGGGAATCTAACTCAAATGGACAACCATTATACGGGAAGATTGAGCTCATACAGCATGATGGAGGAAATCAGTTGACGGAAAATTAACCGTTATCAAGTAACATACGCTATGTATATGTAGGATTTGAAAAGTATAGCTAATATAATATTAGAGATAATGTACATACATACATATGTATATGTATATAAAATTTGAAAAAGACGTCCTATCTACAAAACATTCGTCGCTATCAACAAGGTAACTGAAAACTTGTGAAGAACATCTTTCATACGGGTAGATTTTTATAGTCAAAGGGTGATATTCTCAAAAACCGTTGATATTTTTTTCGTTATTGTCTATCTCTTCCGTTTGGAAAATCTTCAGAAAGACGGTTGTCGGACAAGTTTCCAAGGATTTTAAATTGTAAGCAATGAAATAAATCATGGAGAAGCGACTTTTTTGAAAACATAATATTTTATTTTATGTTAATCTTTAATTTATACCAGGAAGGCTTAACATGTAAGCCCAATGCGCCTCTCTAGCCAGAAACATTTATAAATTTGATACTGGTAATGGTATTATTATACAAAGTAAATACATAACAATTAACATCTATAGCGACATCAATTTTTTTTATTTTTTAAACTATTCAGCGAAATTCAGTAAATAAATATTAATTAACATCCACAGAGACATTTGTAAAGTAGCAGCATTTTATAAAATTCAGTGAAATCCGAGATTGCTGAAAACTCGAGATTTGCGATAAAATCGGTAAGGTTGCCAATTTTTTGGAACCGTTTCAATGAAAATCAAATAAATTGGCAAACTCTGATAGGAAACAATCAACCGGGCGTCACAAATCCAATGTCTGGTCAGCAGAAACCTGTGGGATTTGAACTTGTGACCACTTTGTTCAAAGCATTATATGCTTACCGTTGTATGTAGTCTATTCTGCTGCACGTACGTTTTTTTGGGTTTGGATGAAAAGCTTTTCCTACTTGTTCCGACTTTACATTGTCATCATCATCGCCCAGTCTTGCAAATATTCCATCGATGACTTCAAATATCGCACTCCGTATCCCTTCTCGCAAAAATGTTGAGATTATTGAAGCGAATGACAGTTGCGAAATAATAATAAGAAGTATTCAATCTATTTAATAAACCATAATATAATAGTTTGTATACGAAAATATAATAAGAAATATGTTTACTTCACATTTTTAAGCAATGAGTCTATTCATACTTTCCAGTAGTTCACGGCTACAACACAGTACAGCAGCTCACGTAAACGACAGTTTTTACTCATACTATCCAGCACCTCATGATTTCAGCACTTTCAGACAAGTTTTGACTGAATGCAAGGCAAAATTGGGTTACAAATACGTTACAGAGGGCGACGATACGGCGCAATATTGCTTGCGTCGTTTAGTCGAATCAATATTGACATAATATGACGTTTTAGAAAATATTCATATGCGCATGCACATTTTCGTTAGTACGCGTGCACTTACTATTATGATTTCACGTCATTTTCGTGGTGGCCAAAGAAAATCGGGTTTATTTGACACGTTACGGTGATGTACTGATGTATGGTATGAATAGATTTTGTCGGCTACTGCTGATACTTGCTGCTACGTCTACGCAACGTTAGAAATGAATGTGTCCAAATACAAAATGTACCAAAGAATGCATTTCGTACTGCTGGTTACGAGCAGTTGCCGGTACCTGCTGAGCTAGTATGAATACACCTTAATTCGGATGCCAAGCCGATTGCTAAAGTACGGCATCATATTTAAAGCCACCAGCGAAGTGTGGAGCGTAGATAATTGGAACAAAAATGAAAATAGAAACAGAAAAGATGGCAGACAAAGTTAAGAGATTGAAATGTCAATGTCAATGTCATGAGAGGCATTCGAATGGTACACAAGAGACACAAGAGAAGGAAGCAAAGTGCGCTGGGTTGAAGATGTAAAAAAATGTACATATATAAATATATAGATATACATATGTAGATTTTTCACATGACTATGTAGCAAATCGACCGCAAGTGCAATCAATCTCGTGTGCGAATTTCTCACACAGAATTTGCACACATAGGTATAATCGTACCGTGCGGAGTATTATTATTTGTAGGCATTTATTATGTAAACATACAAAGGCAAAGGATTAATTCATTCTGTCTAATTGCGGTCTGTGGCCGTCGCCTAGACTTGTAAGGCTCGTCCGTTATTGCCGTTTATGGCGAATGGTGCTCTTGACAATGTCGACTTCTCCACTAAATTAAAATACTCTTTCACTCCCGACAACTACAGACACTTCGTATACCCACATCTTTCAAAACTTGATTAAATCAGTGTTTTTTTGTAGAGAGCCTAGTGGGAAATTTGGCATTGATTAAATACATTCAAGGAATATGAAATAGTCTTTGGATAAATGGCGTAGCCAAATACAACCAAAACTTTGCAAAAGAAGGCATCTGTTTATTCAGATTTTGTGATTTTGCTATTTAAATCCTTCTCCTGTCTATGTGTGTACTTTTGAATAACGTGAAATTTCTATGAAATTATCTCGATAAGACAGTTTAGAGACATTTTATATATTTATTTATCATGGTACTTTATAGAAAGGAACAGCACATACATATGTATATATATAAGCCCTCGGTAGGCCTGGTTTCACAAATTCTCGTTAAATGAACTCTCAATTTCTTGACTTCATATATTTAATTCGTCATTAATTTTGACATTAATGTTTATAACAGTTAATCGCAGTTAATCGTATGTATATTTTAAGTATTTAATTAATTTAAATTAAATATAAAATTTTCAATTACTTCCAGTACCAAGCCGACGAGACGAGTATATGTAGAAACGGAGAGTTCATTAAACGACAGTTGATGTGTCGCAGGAGATCCATAAGCTCTACATAGAGCCTTCGCAAATTAAATCGAATATAGTATAATAGTTTTTAGATAAAATTTATTTTACATATTTCATGTACACTCGCATTTAAAGATCGCTCCAAAGCGACGAGTGTCCTAATACAGATACAATGCGATCAATATAATCAATATAAGCATTTATGCAATGCAAATTCATACAACATCATCCACAGTGACACCCATGGAGAAATTTTTGCAGCAATTTATTATACAAATTGGCGAAACTTAAGACTGTGAATGACTTGAGGTTTGCAAGAAAGATTGGAAAGAAGATACCACGTGTCAATGAAATTTACAGAAAACGTTTCAATGAAAATCGCAAAATTGGCAAACTCCACTTGGCAAACCACTAGTCCACGCTATTTGGTAGTCTCAAAAATAAAATTGCAATTTTGTACTATATCAGAATATTGAGAAATTCGATTGAATCCTTCAAACTTTTCTACAGTCCACTCGCTATTGTTGATTTATTTTTTAGAAAATCAAAACAAAAGTGACTATTCAAAAGAGACCGTTAAAGATAAACAGAAGACTCTCAAAACGGAAGAACTGATGCTATGAATAGCTTAAAGTATCGGAGGCCCACTTTTGAGATCATTATTGAAAAGGATGAATTTCAACGAGCTAATTAATGGAGAATAGCTACGGTTAAATTGAATTTTCATCTGAGATAAAGGGTTACCCATTTTCCTCGAACGTAGTAGAGACTGAGCGCAAGAAAAACGGAAAATCGTAATTAAATCAACCGAAAGCATTTACGCACACATTTATACCTATAAATATACCTATGTATATAATATATACGAAAGTACAGAGTCAATTTGTCTCAGTGCTTCGCATTTTCCACCTATGCCTAGTTATATATTTACTAATTTGAACCGCCTATTCGCTAAGGGATAAGGTCTAAGAGCACGTCTAAACCGGAAGTGTAATGCAAAAGGGTCGGTAAAGCTTAACTTTACAACGTAAATATTACATTTCATAATCAAATACACATAGCAAGTTTCTTAGTGTAATTTGTGAATTGTGAGAATACTAATACTATAGCTAAAGTAATACTATAGCTAAAGTATCGATTGAAGATGTTATTACATCCTGCTATGATGTTAATACTTCCTTTCCAAAATTAAAATTTTCTGTTTTATTCATTTGGATATTTTTAAAATAAAAATGACTATTATTTAAATTCCAGTCTTATAATTTATTAAAGAGATTTTACTATAAAATAATATGTCAGTAGTAGAATCATCTCAGTGATTCTTTTTGAGATTTATCCAAATATATAAAAGACGAGTGATCTTTGATCAAAAAATTGTATAAATATATTTTATTGGAAAAGCTTTGGAGTTGGGCGAAGATAAGTAGGCACCGCTGAAATACCCAGTTGATGTATTCTCTCCGTATTCAAGATTAATCATTCATTTTTTATTGGCACCATTAAGACGTCCCTCGAGTGCGTTTTGATAAATTTAAGTGCCGCGTGCTTCTGACTTTAATTGCTCGACTACTACTGTGTGCTGTTGTCGGAAAATGAACGCCAAGAGTGTAGAGAATTTCAGATTGGGGATTATGCGAAGAAAATTGTTCACTGATCGCTTCGAGGTAAAGGCGAAAAATTAGCTTAGGAAACGGCTTTTATACGCTCGTTGTTTTATATTGAAATTTTCCGCAATATAAATATTTACCGCTTCACTAAATTTATTGAGAATTTACGCTGAAAACATATATTATATATGTTAGTTTATATGCATCGGAATTTTTATACAGCCACTTCATGATGCAAAAACGTTATGGATTTAATTTTTCGTTTAAGTATCACAAGATTTCAACTGAAAATAGCACACGGTTAAGAGCAGATTGCCGAGTCAAATGGTACATTGAATGTAACGGTTGTGAGTGTCGCTATTTGTGTCTAACATCCCTTTTCCGCAATGATTATATGACTATACTATACGTGTGTGGAATTCTGGTATCAAAAACGACAGGAAATCGTCCTCCTTCTTACTATCTTCATATTCCTTGAAGTATGTAGGTCATTAAGTGCATAAAACACGCATCAAAAACAATTTATAGATATATGTATGTACATACATTTTATGAATATTTATTTATTTCAGAACTAAAATTAGACCGTAATGACTTAAAAGATTGCCCCTATGCGCTACTATGACCGGAAACATAATAACAAAATACTATTAAATAGAATAAAAAACATTCGACCATTGCTCGTGCCATTCGTCTTCTCAACCTACTTTCCGATTACATTGATCTCTTTACGGTTACACAATATCATTCGGCCACTTTCCTTGGGGTTTTTGAAGGATGCTCTGAAAGTGTATCAAAAATGTATTCATAACAATTAATCTTGTTGCTCTGTGAAAATTGATTTGTTGCTCTGTTTAAATTCATCTATAAGTTGTATGTATATCGTTGTTTTGTAATTGGCCAGGAAGGCGCATTGGGCTTTAACTGTTAGGTTTTCCTGATATATATGTGTATATAAAATAAATATTAAAACATCATGGGGAAATTAAAAATTACGTCCCCTTACAACATGGAGAACAAGTCAACATTAATTATGTAGTATCTCAATGAGAAGCATATCGCACATGATACTGGCTAGTTTAAGAGTAAGCACGTACATACATATGTATGTACATATGTTCATGTGCGTGATATAACATTGGTGTAGATGCCTGGCAATATTGAAATAAAATTATCCAGCAGATATGTCTGGTGATACCCGGCGTTCCTCAGACGAATGGAAGTTAAAAAGAAAATCTTCAAAGGTCTTTGACCTTTCTAAAATCAAGATTAGTGAATCTTTATTGAAAATTGTTGAAATGCATCGTCTAAAGCCGAAAGTATAAAGTAAAAAAAAACCTTCAAAGGGTTTCGCCTCTAACCTTTGCAAATCCAATATATGTGTACCTCAAATTAAGTGGTCTATAGCTTTAAATATCTGATATAAAATATTCATTTTTATACACACATATATAGGTATTATATAATATATACATATCCCAATATGATAGCTTCATCACCTGTTACAAGGGGTAGCAAGTTCTTCAAGCAGATTTCAGTTAACTTGGATTTGTTTAATTTAAAACATGTTGATCTGGTTGAGGGATTGTTTAATTTGAGATTGTAAAAGGGTTCTAATATTGCATTTTTTGTTTCATATTTTATGTATGTACATATGGTTTCCATTGAATTGATTTTTTTATTCATCTGTAAAATCCTCGAAAATGAGCAGATCACATTTTTAATAGAACATATGTACATACATACATAAAAAACTTTGTACAATCAGCATCAGCAATTCCTTCTACACTTTGTTATAATGCAAATGTACGAGTCAACATTTTTCACACCGAAAATTTGAGAAAGAAGGGGAAACGACGACGCTTAAATTAAGCAGAGTAATTTATGAACACTTTCTTAATAAAGGATCAACACTCTCCTTTGACTTCCAGAAAAACTTCCACGTTAAAAGTTCTAAATTAAAAACCTCGAAAAAATACGTACACACATTCAGAATTTCCACATAATACACATACAACCATTGACAACACCACTTAAAGGGATTCTAAGGGCGACATATGACACGCGTTGAATATCAAACCGGTTATCTTATATTTTATATTCACCAAATGTTTGCGGACTGCGGTATAAATTCTACGGTTGGCATTTGGACAATATCACGTTGCATTTACACGTCATTTGTAGCGTAATAATAGGCAGTTTACAGGCACAGAAACTAAAACGAGCTACGGCAGGGCAGTTCGAGTGCGTGATTTACCGACACAGCGGACGCCCTGGGGCGGTCGACTAACTGGGTCAGCGGCGTACAAATCCTCCGTGAAATCGAATGGATGCTGCATCGATCATACACTCGATTTGCCATTGCTAACTGGTAATTGTTGACCGTCGACGCAAAATTTGCAGTGTGTACTGTTCTAGGGTTGCCACTGTAATTTTAATATTAAAATGTAAATATATGAATAATGTACGGAATTGTATGTAGTAACTTAAGTACTGTTACGTTTGAATGAGAAAGGAGGTGACTGAATAAGCTGAAAGCATCATCATTACCCGAAGGATTGTGTTAATGGTGTTGAAGCACGCGAAAAGTTCCACAATAATAGATTTTAATGAATCTTATTGTTACGAACGTTTTTGTGTACTGAATTTTTATGTGCGGAAAAATGGAACATTTTTGTTTACGGAATTTTTATGTGCGTAAAATTTATTTTGTAAATATTATACACGTATTGAAAACTGTTAATAAATCAATTTTAGCACTTGACTTACTGTGCTAGAAAAATTCGCTAACCACTGTGCTGAACGCCAAGCGTCCAGTCAAAAGTTGGTGTTTTAAATTAAAATATTTAGCTATAAAATTTATTAACTGTTGGCTATAAAATTTATTTTATATTAAACGTTGTTTTATATTAAATATTATATTATTTATTTTATATTAAATATTATCGTGTATTAAACGTTGAATAATATAAAATAAGTGCAAGAAATGAAAATAATGATGGCTGAATTAAAATGATAAAAAGTAGAGCCGCTATTCTAAGGCGGATATCATTTTTACACTAACCGTTGAGAGCGGCGTACTAAATTACCCCTCTCTTTCGCATCTGTGGGCTACGTGTACAAGGGGCTTCATAATTTTAATTATAATTATTTCTGTTGATACTGATAATTTTTTTTTATTTCGTAATAACATAATCATAGAGATTTTGATGCGGAACATATACATAAAACATGAAGACTTTATGATATACTGAATATATATTCAGTATATTATAGCCAGCAGTATAGCTCAGCGGTTGCGTTTATGTTTAGCACCGAGAGATTATTGGTTTTGATCCCGGGCTAATCTTTAATATACTGCTGGTTAGACTTGGATGTTCGTGAGTCCAAGTTGATCGTTTATTATCAGAGTTTGCCAATATTATCTGATCATTGTTGAAATGGTTCCTTAAAATTGGCAAAAAATCATCCTACCTACTGTCACAAATCTATTGTATTATGTTTGTACAATTTGTAAAAATGTATGTACAAGTCTAAAAAAATCCATAGATGTCTCAATGGATTAATTAATTAACTAATTAATTTTTGATTTTGTGTTATTCAGCTTCTCAAAATACAGCGATTAATGTTATAAAAATGCTGCATTATTTGTAATTAATTGTCCAGGAAGGCGGATTGGGGTCTTTCTGTTAAGAGGGCTGGACAGCAGCGCCTTGTCCATACAAACGTACGATACTTCTCCCTTCCTCAATTATGGCACTAGAGAAATTATTTTTTAATATTCTATGGATATCCACCATTGGGGTGCATCTATCGTTTTATTTTTTTGATTAATTATTTTTTATAGAAGCTAGGAGCCGCCAAACATCTATAAAATCGCCTCTTTTTTACACCCACGAAACGAGTCCAGTGTGCTTATTTAACGGTCGATTTAAAAAAAAATACGCCGATAGATGCACAGAAAGTATCTTTCTCATACCGATGATAAATTTTTTTTAAAAATTGGTCCAGTTTTGGAGGAGAAAGTAGGAGAATACGAAACCTCGATTTTGTCAATTTAAAATACGTTTTATCTGGTCGAAGCGCAACTGTTGCATTCACTCAATATATATATATATATATATATATATATTGATATATATTGTCGCATTCACTCAATATATACATACACTCAATATATATATCGAAGAAAGGAACGGTAACAAAATTAAGGTTTCGGGTGTACAGCCCTCTTAAGCCTTCTTGGTATATATCTATGTAAAAAATAAAATTAGGAGAAATAAAATAAAATATAAATCCTGGTCACTCGATATTCATCACAGTGTGGCAAGTTCAATTGGTGGTTCAATTGCTAAAGATATAATCCATTATAAAAACAGAGAAAACGTCACCAATTTATGATTATTATGTTTTTTGAAGACCGATATCTGGAAATTATAAATATTATAAATTTTATTGATACGTTTTACGAGAACCTACGTTTTTATTTCTATTTCTAGGCAACGAATGATCGTTTTCTGTTATTTCATCCCTAGTTGATCATTAGTTGATCTATATTCTTCATACATACTAAAAGAGAAGACATACGATATGAGTTTAAAAAATTTATTTCACAAAACTGCATTAAATCGAAACCATTTAAAAAAGTTGTCATAGTAACAGAAAATTTCAATTGTATATAAAGGATTAAAAAATGATTTTTTCCAATCATCTATACAAATGAAAAGACTGTCCATGATTGATGGCAAATAGAATTCAAACTATTTGGCAAGTAGATTAATTATAATAAAATTTAATATCATCGAAATTGATTTTATTTTATTCAATATAATAATTATTATAATAATAATACGGAATTGAAATGGAATGATGGACAAAAAATAACAAATATTTTACTAAAAGATGTAATATAAATATAACATTTGATTTTAAATATAAAATTGTTGCAACCCTATCATTTTGTACGTTAATTGAAGTGGTTGCACAATCCATGTTTGTACATGACCGTTAAATACCTTCAATCGAACGCCAAAAACTAACCCTATCACAGTGATGCTAATTTTCCGCACTCAAATATAAAACGAATATGTATTTACCTATACATATGTAAATATTTATACAGTTTGATAATTGTATGAACATATCTAATTGAAAAAAGCCACGCAATTATTTTTTGATCCTTGCATATAAAACTTTTCATAATATTAATTTACATTTAGTAATAGTATATAGCACAGAATAATGTCAAAATGAAAATTTAGCCTGACGTAGAGATCGTTCAATTATCCATTTCAAAATTTTTATGCATTGCACGTTTAAGCACCGTACTTTTGTTCAGACACCTGAATGCATGGGATTCTTTGGTCTCTGTGGTGCAATTTGCAATTTGCACTGCTGAAATTTTAATCAGCATTCAGCTAACCCAGCCAACCTCAAATTCCCCAGCACAAATACAATGACGTACATACACTCACACATACATATATGCAATTGAAGGATTTTTATATTTTGAAATGTAATTAATACACGTCACAGGCGTTGAAGGATTTGCATTTTTTTTTGTATATTATTTCACTGTGCATAGTTCTAATTCAATACGACCGTTTATCACGCGAAAAAGAATGCCGCTTTATTGCAGACGGTCTGTGAAGGCGTAGGATATCTCGACGCTTGATAAATGAGAAGCTGTAGAAGAAGAAGAAGACGTTTCCAAGCCGATATTGCGGCCGTGTGCTCCTCTGAAGATCTGTCTCAATTTAAGATTAATGATTTGAGATAAACAACTCGAAATTTAACCAATGGTAACGGAATAGCGTAATTAATTTGATTAAGACTTTCTATGCGCACATTACGTTAGCGGAAATTCTACTCAATGAACCGTGCATATACACGGCACAGGCGGTAGAGCAATTCTTGCGTAGACTAAGGTTACGGTTCAAATCCGCAGTCGAATCGTAAAATTGATTCCGGTAAATCAATCTATAGCCGTCGGCAAGATTTCAATCGGTTTCACCTTGTCAAAATTTTGGCGGTTCAATTGCCTGAAATAATTTTCCGAAAAGTAAAATTCAAAATCGTCCCTACAATAATTGACGACCTGGTGTCGGTGAAACTTTAATGAAGCAATTTTATTTACTTTCCAAATCGAAGTAAATTTGTACATATAATTTTTTTCTTAAATTTATTTTTTCTACGGTGTCATTACGGGATTTCTCCAAGCTGACGCCTGTAGCAAATTTATACACATATACATATCTACATATTATAATTTATATCAGAAAGGCCTAACAGCTAACCCCAATGTGCCTTCCTGGCCAGAAACAGTGTACATTTGATACAAGTATTAATAGTATTATACAAAGTAAATACATATCAATTTACACCCACAGAGATATCTATGGCCAAATTTATAAATTTGCAGCATTTTGTACAATTCAAAGAAATTCGAAATTGTTAAAAACTCGAGGTTTACGAGAAAATGGGTAAGGTTGTCAATTTGTTGGAATCGTTTCCTATCAGAGTTTGCCAATTTATCTGATTTTCATTGAAACGATTGCCAATTGTTGGAATACAAGTCACAGATCCAAGGTCTGGCCAACAGAAACCAGTGGGATTTGAACCCGTGACCTTTGTTCAAAGCATTATATGCTAACTGCTAGTCTATTCTGCTGATTTGTAAATTTATAACATATTTTGATATACAAATTTAAAATAAAGTTCAAATAATAGTGACAAATGAGGTTAGGCGGCCTATTTGGTAGGACACGTTTCAACATTGAAATCAGATAAATTGGCAAACTCTGATCGACCTGGAGTCACATACAAATATCCAAGGTCTGGCCAGCAACATTGGATCAGGACTCAAGTCCGTACCCCCTCAGTTGTTAGCAATATCCGCTAATCACTGAGTGATGTTCCTGGTTGAATACAATACGATAAAATGCTCAAATTCACACGTGCACACGTTTGGTCTTATTTGAAATGAAAAAGGTTTAATTTGAAATAATAAAAAGGGTTTAGTTTGAAATGAAAAAGGTATAATTAGAATTTAAAAAGGTTTAATTTAAGTTCAAAAACCTGTATGTATAAAAACGGAATAAATCTAAGTATGCATGCTTTTTTTTAATGACAAGTTAAAACAGGTGATCACACCATGACTACTGACAAAGACGATCATTTGCACGTGGATGGCTGGGCGAGCGTGCGGAGATGGAATAGGGGGGGAGAAACGCGGGGGGTGGAGTGAAGGAGCGATACAAGTTGAACACAATATCTGTTAGCGACAATAGCCCCGGGTGTATTCATGTTCATGTATTAATTCGTTTCCAAAACCACCCGTTGAAATACCAACGGGCACAACACTAACGCATTTATGGAGAACTGTTTTTACCCGGCTTCGCTCGGTATTTGTAATAAAAACCGCTTAAACACGGCCAATCTAATAGTAAACATTTTATTAAATTTATTTAAATAGTTTTATTTTATTTAAATTTATTGGAATATTCATTTGTTTAGTATACGAACCAACAATAGTTACATAAGTCTCTTTCAAAATTATATATTAGATTTTAAAAAATAAGAAAATATACCTCTTTTACAAGTGCGAATCGTAATATAAAACACAATTTACATATATATGTATGTGCATTTAAGTACTACATTTTTCGTCATTTTTATACCATAGTGCAAAATACAGTCGTTAATAATTAAAAAATAATATTTACATAAAAATTATCACATTTATAGCGCACAATATGTTAGTATGCATGTTTTTATACAGATTTTATTACATACAAATTTAAAGCATAATATAATTTACCGTGTGTAATTTTGAGCACCATGTGTGAACCTCTCGTGAGTCGCGAGCGAACTGGAAGAGCACCCGTACGAACATTATTTTAGTATAAAAGAAAATCGCATTTCCGAGAAATGACAATCGAAGTGCAACAATTGAAAACGGGATGCACGCATCCATGAGCCCGTCCATTTCGCATCCGTTTTTTCGAAGGCGTGACCCCGGGAAAATCTGCGAATTTTCTCCGCTAACTGGCGTCGTTATTGCACGCCGTTTTGAGAGAACACAAACTATTTAACGGAACGCAAACACGTCTACCGAATGCTAGATTCTATTTGTGGGTATGTATGTACATACATACATATGTACGAATGTGTGTGCGTGTACGATAATTTGCACGATTTCGCACAAAGATACGGCATATCTAATGGATATTATTACCATACTCAAATTGGAGGAACGTAATTGAAAACCAGATTTAGTATTAACCGAAATCGACAATGTACCCGTGTAATATACAACCGTATAAATAATTGCTCGTATACGTTGTTTGAGCGCTTAATTGCTTAAGTACGAGTAAATTTCATCTTATACATATAATATTTTGCGTAATGGAGGGGGTGGATTTCAAAAAGGTGATTTTAAGATTTTTAAAAATTTAAATAAGATACATATTTATGGCGCATTAGGTTCTTCCTGTAATGCCACAATGGTCCAAAACTATTAATAAATAAATAAATAATAAATTATCTTATTTTTCACAATTTTTGAATTCGTCTACGAAGTGAAATTTTCCATTTAATTTGAATAGTAAATAAATTTGAATTCAAAATAATAAAATCAATTAAAAATCCTCCTTGTAGCAGTCGTCTACATATTAAATAAACATGCAAAAATTTCAAAAAACATTTCTCCCGAAATAAAATCAATCAACTTAATACTGGTAAATAAAAGTATATTGCTGTTTTTTTCTGCGTATGTCAAAGAACTTTCTACTCAAAATTTCTATTTAATTAAACTAATTAAATCTACAAGTATGATTCAAAGCGAATATGTAAATACGTATGTATTTATATGTACATACATATATGTATCTAAGAATATTTTATTTAAAAAAAAAATAATATCATGTAAGGCATATTTAAATTAAAATTGTTTAATGGAGTTTTTTTTTAATTTTGTAGAAAAATTATATATGTATGTATGTATGTATGTATTTATTAAAATGAAAAATATTTAAAATTTGCATCATCTTGCAAAAATTCTTAATTAAAAATTCCTAATTTTGTTAGATAATAATTTTTTAACGTGCCAATGAATCAATATAATGTACTTGCTATAATACTTTTTAAATAAATTAAATGGAATCCGAAAAAAATCTCAAAGTTCCCTTTTTAAAATAATCGTTTCGATTTTGGCATCGGTAGACTTTGTGTGTTGAACAATCCACATAAAATACTTTCCTTTATCTGGAAACAAAGCGAAATAAAAGTTTCACCACATTCGTTTTGGGCGAAGGTCAAAAACAAAAGGCTTTTAACCTTGATCGTGCACTATTCGTTTATTTGCACGAGTACAACGACATCAAAGGGATTGGCGGGGAGTAGTTTGTCGCACAAATAAAATAAACCCATCAACCCATCGAGATAATCAAACGGCGATATAAATGAGTGCATATTGCGTGCTACATACATACATATACGATCGAAACAAACATGGACATACATATGTAGAAATACCAAACTTTTATATACGAAATTATAATAAAATGTAATAATAACACTCACCCGCATCAGGAACTCCATCAGGGTCATGAGTCGGCCATTCCGAGAACTGAAATCAAGGAAAAGTTCACGTCAAAGGAAAGTTCTCTGAAAATATACAACAGTGTGGTAAAATCCGAAACCGGAAAGCGCATCGAAGGAAATGGATGCTTTGTGGAGTCTGAAATTGCAACGTGCATTCTCCCATTTACCCAGATCTCGTTCGTATACATATGTACATATGTACACATGTGTATTAGGAAACACTCGAGAGTGCAATTGTACGATTTGAAACCTGAAATGCTTCGAGCTTCTGTAAATAAAGTGAAATAAACTACACAATGATGTGTTTCAGTGAGCTTTATTGAAATTGTATGTCACGCTTACGTTATAGTATATACATACATACATACATATTTATATCATATAGAGATGATTCTTTTGTTTATAATATTTCTTCGCTTTGAAAAAGATCTAGTTTTAAATTCAAAATCACTAAATTTGGTATAATACTTCATGTTACTCTAACTTAAACCTTATAACATACAAATACACTTTTCCAACATAAAGAAAGACGGGCAAATCAGTTGGTTATTTTTTTCTTTGTATACAAATCTAGCCGGCGTTGCTCAGAAGTTTTTGGAATTTGACATAAATTCAACAGTTCTTTATTGGAAACAGTGGAATTGCATAGCGGACAAATCTATTTGTTTAGCGTCACTCGAACATTTTTGTATGGGAGTCATAGAATGAATATTTTGAATTTCAAATTATTGTTATGATTCAATCAAAATATATGCATTTTTTCGCTCAGATTAAAAAATAAACTATCCGCCTACCAATATCGGCTCAATGAGTGAAAAAGAAAACGTTGAATAATTCACAAATTTCAAATTTGCACAGCGAGCCTGAATTTTTAAGTTAGAAGATATTTAAATTTCGGCCTAGTTAGTATTCATTTAAAAAAAAGCTTGAATCAATTGTAATTGGAAAAACACAATTTTATTACAACATTACTAACATTTTATATTTAGTAATTTTAGTCAACGACTCAATATGTATGTATGTATGTATATATATACATACATACATATCTTCTTCTTCTTGTTAATGCCTTGTCCGCATCCGGACGTTGGCGACCACCTCGTCGATTATTTGAATATATCCGCATCGGTCTTCAGCGGCTCGGAACAGATCTTCGGCGCTCATATCGGTCCACATGCGCATGTTTCGAAGCCAAGATAACTTTTTCCTGCCAATCCATTTTTTCCTTCTATTTTCCCCATAGTTATCAAACGGAGAAATTCGTATTTTGGACCCCGTATCATGTGTCCGAGGACAGCTTCGTTTGATATCTTTTTGGTCCACGGAATGTTCAGCATACGCCTATAGACCCACATTTCAAAAGCTTCAATGCGGCTGATCATCTTGGTTTTCAGAGTCCACGTCTCACATCCGGGTAGTAATACTGTCCAGACGTAGCTCTTCGCGAATCTCAACCGTGTATGAAGATTGAGATACATACATATACATAACATCAAATATGAGCCATAATTAGCTTTTGTTAGAATTCCTGAGAAAGTTCAATCAGACAGAAACGCAATCCAGAAACAACGTGTGAACTTATCTTCTCTTTTGGCGCTTCTCTCTCGTAAGTCATAACAATTACCAAATATTAATTATTAATAAAAAATATTTTTTATTTGACACCTTCACGCACCAGGTGACACCACCCTTAGCGACGCTACTGTGTAGATGCACTTTATAAATGGAAATTTTAACTATCAACACTACAGTATTATAAAGAAAAAATTCATAGTGGTTTTGACCGTTATTTTAAATTAAATCAACGCAATCAAGAAGCGAAGGGCAAAAGCGCGACAAAACTTTAATGCGTCTAAGGAGCGACCTTCTCGTAAGTCAGCAGATAAGAGGGCCGAGGCGATTATCTCTCATTTAATGAATGTTCCTTGACTTTACAATTAAAGTACTGGGACTTTTTTCACGCACTCTCCCCCCGACTTTTCAAACAATAATGATTGCTAAAGTTTTGTTTGCGGCCGACGAAGACGAATAAAAAAATCGACTTTCCTCCACAACCTGATATATATTTTTTTATTATTTAACGGCACGGATTCGAGGTTCAATTAAAACCGGGGAGAGTTTGTAGTTAATTACTTCTTTTTTCGGACGGGTCGAAGAGCGTGCGAGAAGAATGTAAAGAGGGGATGATGCGACGGCCATAATTGCTTTTCTTCCACTGGTCGCGGCATAGAACTTGAACCTATTAAAGTCGGTTATTTACGATCTTCCGGTTTAAATTTAACTTTCGATATTTTTCTCGATCTTTAGTACTAGTCCTTTCCGGCTGCGGTCGCTGTACATACATACATACATACATTTATATATTTGATATTATACGAGTCTGTATTATTTTTTCGATTTAGTGCGAGACAAAAGGAGGCAGATCGCGTCGGTGCGGCGCTAACGAACTCCAGAGGAATATAATAAGGCGAATTGAGGCTTTCTCGAGGACCTCGGCTAACTCGATTTGAGCTCAGAAGGCCCATAAAAGTTATCCGGATAAGATGGCCGACGAAGAATGGAAAAACGGACTCGTGAAGTGCTTTGTGTCCTCGTTATTCCAGGCTTTTGTCTACGCCTAGAGGAAACCCGCTCTCTTATCATCAAACACTCACATAATACAAAACGATATCAATAAGTGCATGTATACATATTGTTAAGTGGAAATTTCATTGTGGCGAAAGCAAGATTTTTTTCGATTGCGGAGATTTTTCCCGCTATTGTCTCTCAAGATTGTTTTCGATACCTCTTAACTAAGATATAAAATCCGACTGCTTTCTTCATATTATTTCAAACAGACAGATTTTTATGATTTGGTGCTATGTGTACACATATGTAAGCCGTTATAATTGAAAGTGGCATAATTCCACTTTTCTACATTTAGAGAAATATCCCGCATAACATTAAATATAATGTTTTGCGTTCAACAATACTTTAAAATAATTGGTGGTTTATAATACGTTTATTCTGTTTTTCCAAAATTTTGTACATATTGAATTAAAATAAGTGATAAAAATTTGTGAATTAAATCAAACAGAAATAGTATTTTTGGAACTGAAAATTGAACTTCCGCCATTTTCAAATATATGTCAAATGAATTAAGCTCATATATCCGAAGAATCAAGGTGGTTATTCAAAAGAATGATTAATAATAATTAATTAAACAAAATTGCTCAGGTGATTCAAAATGAAAAAGAAAGCCTTCAAAGGGTATGAAACCCTTTTAAAACAGATGTATAGTCTAAGTTGGGTACGATAAGATTTGCATTCATACATATGTACATATATCAAACGCGGTGAACAGATAGTTCCATACAAGACAATTAAAGTTTGTGTATAGAAGGAAAATAAAAGTGCATGATATTTCAAATTTTTTTGCTCGGTTGTTGGGTTAATGCAAACCATCAAGAGGTTATCGGGTTCAAGCACTGAGTTGATCTTGATTGAAAATAATTTATTCGAAAGTATTTCCGTAGTAGTGCTGGTCAGACTTGGATATTTGTGACTACAAGTCGATCGTTTCCTATTTTTAGAGTTTGTCAATTTATCTGATTTCACTGTTGAAACAATTCCTCATCAAATTGGCAAAACGATACTACCTACTACATATTTAAATATGATTTCAAAATTTATAGGCTATAAATTTATATACATAAAACTTTACTACCATATGTGCCGCTTAGTAAACTAAACGGTTTTCATTATTTTACGTATATTTTTAAACATTACATCGTTCTCGAATAACATTGACTTGTGTCTACATATTTAAGACGAAAGCTGTAGATTTGAAAAGTGACTAAGCACAAAACCATAGTTCATATATTGTATGTACATGCATATAAATCTTTCGATTTATTTGAGCGTTAGAAGTTATGGTACGCGTATTATACATATATTAGTTGAATATACGTAATGGTTCAGTTAAGCTTGAAAAATAGTCAATTATTTCCACCACTTTATCCTTTATCTTGCACTATAAATTGAACCGTTATCGGAGAGTACGTACATGTGAGCACTAAAATAACGCAAAAAAAGGACACACCTAAATAAAGCCATCGCCCAAATTATTTTGAATGAACCGCCAGACGTCCCAGCAGACAGTCGCGCAATTTTTCACAGATATGTTTAAGCTCGCCGCAAATTTGTATTTATTACAAGAGATGAAAATCTCCAGCTCTTAATCTCAATTCGTCGACTTTCAAAGCCCAACGGAAAAATCAGCCTGAAACACATTCCTCGGCAAAACACCGAGTTGGGCCGGTCGGAAAACACGAGTAATTCATTAGCGTCTAAGGGTAATATACGAGTATTCGCGGGGACGGCCGATTTTCCTGCACCGTGAATTTTTGGCCCGACTGAAAATACGCAGACTCGAGGTTAAGCCTGAAAGTTCAGGGAACTGAGTAAATTCGTGAATAATTGTGCGGCGAAGTTGATTGGCCGCACTGAGTCAGTGGAGCGTTCGGTTCTTGGTATTTGATTTTCTCGTTGAATATTGCTTCAGCCGCTGGCAAGATTTAGCTGTTATTATATTTAAGTCCATGTCTCCTGCCTCCTCCCGGAATTCGTTGGCTTTGTATAAACAGAATAAATTCGTATTTTTAAATATTTAATCTATCTAGCGAATCATCGTGCTTTACTTGATTCCTTTTGTCTTGTTTAAGGGTCCCTAAATTATTCGCTACCCATTTTAGTCTTGCCCAAAACCATATTTTTTGATTTTTGACTTTTAAATGTTGTTTTATTATTACTAAATTATGTTCACAATAGATCTTATATATATTTTAATATGTAGCTACTGGTCTACTGATCATTTTTTATTTTACATTTTTTTTTGTTAATAATTTTACTATTATATTATTTTTATTTTAATGTACAGCATAATAGGAAAAAGAGCTCAAAAACCTATTTACAATTCTTATAAATGCTCATAATACATTTTATACATAATCTTAACTAAATGAAAAGTCGACAATCTAAAGCAGATTGCGTTTAGGTAATCTGTGTTTATACCTGAAAGGTATAGACATTTGTTGTTATCACTGAAACTGTTGACAAGTGTTTTACATATAGTGGTTGTTATTAATCCTGTCATATAATCTACTGGTTAGTATGGGAGTAATGTCTGTTACTAACGGAATACTATTTATGGAGTGCAGTTTTTTCAGGTAAGTATACATGGGTATAAATTATTTTTAGGGATTTATTTTGTGTTTGGAGTTTGGAAAGATTATTATTTGATTAGTATTGAAGGCTTTATTGGTTATATGAGAACGCGATATAATGTTATTTTATTTTGAGATAATAAAGAACTATGGCGATTAAATATTGGGTATATTGAAGCTATACCACGTATCGCCTTCCGTTTTGCTGCCTCAATGTGAGGGGCCCACCTCATTTTTTATCGAGCGTTACTCCTAAATATTTTATTGCTATTTGACATTTCAGATTTTCTCCAGAGGGGATTTTTAGATCTGAATTTGGCCTATGCCTTCTAACACTAAAAAAGATCGCGTCTGTTTTTGGTTTGGTTAATTTGAATTTTCCAATTAATGAAGTGTTTTGTCATTGTTTAAACTGCAAGTTCAAGATTTTTACGAATAGTGTTTGGTTTGGTGCTACTGGTGAAGTAAGCGGTATTATCTGCATATAGAGCTATGTGACAGTTGTTTTTGGAATAGTGAATCCATATAAAAATCAATAATGATATACATAAATTCCAGTAAATTTATAAAATGTCTTAAATTGTTATTTCCAAGTGTATCGACGACAAAACAGCCAAGAGTGGACTTGATTTGATCAGCCCACCGTATAGGAGATCTTCTTCATCTTCTCTTCCCATCTACAGCACTAACCTTATCAATATTTTCCAGGCTGTTGCCGTCTCCTCCCGCCACGTTTATAAAGGCGATCTATAATCTACAAATTCGTTTTGCTGTCCGAGGGATGTTTCAAAAAATACAGCACGGGTTTATTTCATTCGGCTGTCTTTATTGTCCAAGTTTCGGCAGAAAATAGGCATACGGAGAAAAAAAGTATTCTCATTAAATGCTTTTTGTAGACGTTTGAATGCTTCTGCCTTCCATAATTTGGTAAGCTGTGTTATTGCGCTTTTGGTCATCGCAATTCTTTTTTTGATTTCTCTGTCTATTATTTCCATGTATAAAGTATTTCTATGTTTGTACAAAGTTTGGGAATTCCCGCTATATATATATATATATATATATATATATATATATATATATATATATATATATATATATATATTCATTCAAGGCGTTTGAAGTTTAGCAAAAGTCAGTCAGATGCTATTTTTAAAAACCTCCTTTACGTTTCATTATACCTAACTAGAATTTTGTGTATTTTTTGAACAACATATGTAAATGAGTTAACATATTATATAATATTTAAACAAAGGAAAAATTGTGCTGCTGCATGACATGTTACAGGATCGCTAATATCAATTATGTTTACACGGTAAAATTTCGTGTGAGAGCCACATAGACCATAACGAAGTTAAAATTCATTGAATAACAAAGTTACCAGTATATGCCGGAACGCAGAGTTGTCAAAGAGTGTGTAACTATAATTTGTGGTGGTACTTATAGATAAAATATATAAATAAAATATTATAGATAAAATAGTAATATTATACAAATTATGTTTAAAAGTTCTTTGCATCGAAGAAAATTCATTAATTCTTCCTATGTTGAACCACACATTAAATTTTCAAATACCTAAGAAATAATTCAGAGCGGGAACTTGAGGCGATTCTCAAAGAAACCCGTCGGGAATTCTTCAAAAGCACCGAAACTATATACTTTGAAGGGGGATCAATCCGAGTTGCTGACAAGCCTCGTGAATTCTTCAAATATTGGTTTAATCTCTGAACTTTTCGATGCCCACCGTATACGTACATACGTATAAATTCGTTTTGGGAACAAAGCGCGTGTTCGAATAAATCGTCATCAATATGCGGGAGCGTCGGGATAAAAGAGGGTCCCATACGTTATTCAAAGATAATAAATAACACGGACCAAAGTTACTTAACCCCATCGCAAGCTGCGTACGTACAGATGGATTACGCTTCAATATCGCACTCCAAAGTACTGCCATATTTTATTCCAGTCATTGAAGCAGTACTTCCATCTGCCTACTCAGCTATCTTTGAATTCTTTCAATGTGTTTGCAATTCATGTATGTACAACGTACGTACTCCGAGAGATGAGTCGTCTGTTGTCGGAATTAAAAGGGTTAACGGAACGCTGCGTTGTCGTTAGTTGAACAAATTTAAACAGTCAAACTTTGTCTAGAGGAAGTTATATAGCAAGGAGGCGAATTCAAAACAAACTAACTGCACGTTAAAACGTTGCATTAATTTAAAGGAACAATAAAAATGATTCAGTGTTTTTACTTTATTCTGCTTAGTGTTGTGTTTGGTAAATCTAATATATAATTGTGAAAAAGAATTTCTATATACATATTTAAGTATTTTTGGGTGAGAATCGAAAACGATGACGATGATTCGATTTTTATTTTCGATTCAAATAAATTTATTAAAAAAACAAATGAATATTTATTATTAAACTCGCCATGTTCACGCTGTTTATATTACAAATACTGAGCGAAGCCGTGTAAAACAACTAGTGCTTAATATTTTATATTTTTATTTCGTAATATACTAGTTGTTTTACCCGGCTGCGCTCAGTATTTGTTATATAAGCAGCTTAAATATTAAATATTCATTTGATTTTTATTAAATTTATTTGAATAAAAAAAAATATAATATAATATTCAACCAATTGAATTGTCGTCATAGAAATGACGACAATTCAATTGGTTGTTCAATCAAAGTTCTCAACCAAATTTGCATCTAAGGACGCACCTATGAGCTGATAATACATTTTTTAAATTTATTTTTACCATGGTGTCATTGCGGGATTACCCTAAGGCGACATCTATGGCCAACTTTGTACATGTTTACTGTGGGATTTAGTTTTATAACCTATAAGAATGCATGTATGAATGATTAAGTTGGCATGTACATATGAGTAGAATGAATAATGAGGTTGGCAACACGACAGACAGATCGTTGTGGCACTCCATCGAGTTAATAATGTTTTAAGCCGCCCAAAAAGTCTCATTTTACTCCATCGCCTATGTCTCCTCATCCTACATAAATTCATGATATTATTATAAAATTGAAATTAAATTTAAGCAATGGTGATAAATGAGGATTTGGTGATAAATGAGGATAGATGGCCAATTTGGTACGAACCGTTTTAACAATGAAATCAGATAAATGAGCAAACTCTAGTAGAAAACGATCAACCTTGAGTCATATACATATATTCAAAATCTGGCCAGCAACACTGGGTCAGAGTTTGATTTCGTGACCCCTCAGTTGTTAGAATTATACGCTAAGTACTGAGATATGTTTATTATAACTTAAACTAACATTAATAGAGAGGAACATAGCAGATTTGATAACGCCTTGTGCATCAACAGGTACACGTATTCGTTTCATTTTAAAATTATGTTTATTAATTCTACGTATATTGATTTTCAATAAAAGTAAAAGTCTTTTATGTATAGTGGAAGTTTGAATAGGAAATTTTTCATTTCTGAATCAATTTCATATTTATATTAAAACTTTAGATTGGAAGATGATGAAACGAAGCTGCTTTCTAAAGGGGTGAGTTTTCAAACTTCCCACGAGACCTTAAGATCTGAAAACGTCCACTAAGCAAAGTTCAATGTTGCTTTACGTTACTAAATATATTAATATAATAATTTATAACTATGTAATACAAGAAAATTGAGTCAAATATATGTAATTAGTACGTTTGATAAAAATTAGATAGCGTTTATTGAGGACTATCACCACTAATAGTTACCTCGAAAAAGTTTCTTACAACTCGATAAAAGTGAGGAGGAAAAAAACCTTCTTTCGTGTAATCGAATACTACTTTGTCAATTACGTAGCGTGATAATTGCACACTATTAATGAAACATAATATCCCACTAGAGAGTTCCACTAGATCGATGGGGGGTAAAGAAAAACTTCCGCCAGGAAAACTTTCCGATAGAAATCACTTAATGAAAATATTCCGTATATACATATATCGGCCGATTGTTTGCAAAAGCATATCGCGTCAAAACAAATATTATTTATTTCGAATAATAATGTGTGCCTGTCAAAGTTTTAATTTTTATCGTTGGAAACTTTGCATTGTATCCACTTACTTTTAAGCGAGCCAGAAAAAGCTCGAGGGAAAAACTTCACCACTTAGCGAGTCGTTAAAACATGACCGATAAATAAATTATAATATGTAAACATGCATTTTTTACGATCGCATCAAAGTCAACATCAACATAATAAACAATTTAATATGTATTATATTCTAATATATTTCACGCCTCGTACGATAAAAATAAAAAAAATCATGCTTCAAGTGCACGATAGGGATGGATAGTTTGATTGAAAAATTATTTCCTAAAGTACAAAACCGTGAACAATTTAAAATTTTCACGTGTCAACAAATACGCTATACAATAAAAATTTCATTTGAATGCTCACGTGGCACTAAAATAAAATTGAAAGCTCTTCCGGTTAAATTCACATCCTAAAATGTTATTTACTTATAAATAATAATATAATATATAAAAACGGACTGTCGCTAAATATATTTGTATATTTGTATATTTGTATATATATTTGTATATATATTTGTATATATATTTGTATATATATTTGTATATATATTTGTATATATGTGACGGACGATCAACCGTCAACCAGTATGGGGAACAAAAATTTTTTTTTTTTCATTTTTTTCATATTTTTCATATTTTTCATATTTTTCAGTTTTTTCATATTTTTCAGTTTTTCAGGTTTTTTCAGTTTTTTTAATTTTTTTCATAATTTTCATTTTTTTCATAATTTTCATTTTTTTCATAATTTTCATTTTTTTCATAATTTTCATTTTTTTCATTTTTTCAGTTTGTTAATTTTTTTCATTTTTTCAGTTTTTTCATTTTTTTCATTTTTTCAGTTTTTTAATTTTTTTCATTTTTTTCATTTTTTCAGTTTTTTAATTTTTTTCATTTTTTCAGTTTTTTAATTTTTTTCATTTTTTCAGTTTTTCAGTTTTTTCATTTTTTTCATTGCCGGGGGCGCTGGTGGCGAAGCCCCCGGGGTGCCGAAGGCATCGGGGGGGCTGGGGGCGCCGGAGGCGTCGGCGGCGCTGGGGGCGAAGCCCCCGGGGTGCCGAAGGCATCGGGGACGCTGGGGGCGAAGCCCCCGGGGTGCCGAAGGCATCGGGGGGGCTGGGGGCGCCGGAGGCGTCGGCGGCGCTGGGGGCGAAGCCCCCGGGGTGCCGAAGGCATCGGGGACGCTGGGGGCGAAGCCCCCGGGGTGCCGAAGGCATCGGGGGGGCTGGGGGCGCCGGAGGCGTCGGCGGCGCTGGGGGCGAAGCCCCCGGGGTGCCGAAGGCATCGGGGGTGCTGGGGGCGCCGGAGGCGTCGGCGGCGCTGGGGGCGAAGCCCCCGGGGTGCCGAAGGCGTCGGCGGCGCTGGGGCCGAAGGCCCCGGAGCGACGGAGGCATCGGGGGCAAAGGCGGCAGGAGGTCGGCGATGCACAAAACGTAGTTCGTAATTCGTAATCACTTCGTAATTCGTGCATCAATTTCTTTCCGAAACCAGTCGATTCAATATCTTTAACTTTATCTTTATTCGAGTTTCAATTCCTTTTCGAAACCACCCGTTGAAATCAACGGGCCCAACACTAGTATAATATGAAAATGGTATATATGTATATTATACAATAAAATATATAGTGAATTGTGGCATTTAATAATGAGGGCTATTGTTGTTCGTCGTCGACGGTAAACAATGAAATTTCCTTCGAGAAGAAGAGAACAAATATATATATATATATATATATATATATATATATATATATATATATATATATATATATATATATATATATATATATATATATATATATATATATATATATATATATATATATATATATATATATATATATATATATATATATATATATATATATGTATCTATAGGCGGTCAATACTTTCTGATAAAAAGAGTTTCTTGTTTGAAATCGTACATTGTGTGTTAAAAAACAGTTGTTTCATTTTTCTTACAATAAAAAACAAAGAAAAAATATGGCAAACATCAGAAAGTATTCACATCAAGCCTTTTTTGTACTGCGATGAATTAATTAAGGGAAACGTATTCTAATTTAATTTTGAAAGCGTTTCTCAATATTTTTGGCATAATTGATTACACCCGAGGCGTTTTCGTGTTTTCTGTTGAATATACATTTTTAAATGCATAATTTCCGAATATTTAATGAATGAAAAGTAATTATCTTACGTTTAGCAAGTTTTTGTAGCAAGAAAGTGCCAAAAAAACACGTGTATTTTTTAATTCAATATTAAAAAGCGACTAATGAAATAATTTTTTACTTTATCTACATTGTATGTAAATATGTACGTAGTAACAATAGATGAAGTTTTGTGATCATGCGAAAATTCTTACTCGAGATTTTGACTGATGCGAACTCGGAATCGATCACTGATCACATTTTCATGATCTACAAAATATGTATAGAATATGTAAAATATATATAGGGCTAAATCAACCTTGCTCATGAACTCCCCCTTCTCGAGAGCTGTTCGACTCCTTAACATTACTTGGACCTCTTCAATGCCAGTTATGTTGACACATCCTAAATAGCACGATATAATTTTTTAATCTTATTATATGTACATATTTCTTACTTGATTTTTTTTTATTGTTTTTTACTTATATTTGTATTAAAACCATAGTGCCGCTTTGGGGCTACTTGTCAAGTCTCTGTGGTATTGATTTTTAAAATAAAATAAAATGTGTGAGTGTGTGTGTGTGTGGCTGTGTATTTTGGTGATTTTTTGGGATGGGAACTGAAACTTAGTATCGGTTACTGAAGTTCTTATCGATACGACACTATTTTTTTTTTAATAAATTTTGCTATATTTCACGCATACGTATTCAGATTTCTTTTCAAAATGTATCAAAATTTTAAAATGTTGTATAAAATTCGAAATCCGTGCATAAGAATGTATGACACATTTTGCTTAAGTTTTTATGCACCTGGTGGCATCGGAAAAGCTGCCTTAAATTTCATTTAAATGATGTTTGCATATAATTTTCCATTATATTTAAATATCAAATATGTATGTATATTAAAGAATTGCGTAACGGCACTTTTTTTTCAAGAAAAGTCCTGCCTATTTATACTTTTAAGTAGAACTATAATTTATATCATAGTTCTACTTATACATACATATATCCAGAAGAGAGGAGAGTGGGTGGGGGTAGATGGTACGAATTTTTGGTGCCAAGTCCAAAATAATAAGCGATGTAAGCGAAGCCTGCAAATTTCCGTCTGCCCAGCGGTGACGATTTCGTCGACGAAATTCGCCATAAACAGTCAAGTACTTATTTGAACGCACTTATTTTTTATGTTAACCATTCTTTTTAATTTTTTACATATGTACATACATATACATATACATACATACTCGTATGTAAATGATAATTTTGGGTTCCAAACGATAAATCTAATATTAAACTTTTATCGTATCAAGGAAACTTCAAGTAAAAAAAAAAACATCAATTTTAAACAATGTCCTATTCCTCCAACTATCAATTTATCTGGACAGTTATTTGCAGTTTTATTGGGTCTACACTAGGATAATTTGACTGATAAACGAGAATTCAAAATCGCCACGTTGGCAGAAACTTCTATTCAAACCGAGCCCGAAGTTGGAAGCTGTCTTTTCAGAAAACCGTCATTTTTTCATGATCTTGTCGTTATTTTGATTAAAAAAGTTGCTGAATATTTTCTTGTGTATTCATTTATCTTTATTTTAAAACATAAAAATACTGGAAAAATATATGAATTTCATGAAATATAAGCAGGCCGAAATGTCATATTTTGACCGAATATACTTATCTTACTTTCATAATAAACGATACACCGATATAGAAGATACAAATTTATATCTTATTTAACGAGTGCAATAAAAATTGTCACCACTTGCGATATATACATATATGTATGTATATGTACATATAAATATACTGGAATAACTTTCACGGCAAACAGAAAACGCTTTGACGTCATGGACACGGTAATAACTCACTATATATTATTATATTATATCTTACTACGTATATATCCATGTATTTTCGAAATACCTAACCGAGCCTTAAGAGAATCGTGCGGTTCTATTTTCCTTATTTTTATTTCATTCGTACCGATATTCTCGTATCCGGTATTGGCGGCGTCTTCCTTGTTACGTTTGCGCGGGCAAATCGAGTTAACCGCTTTTGCGAACTCTTCTTATTCTTCACCACGGGCAAACGGGATGAGGGAAACTGGGAAAGGAAGGGAGAGAGGACTACACATAAATCAATTTAAATTACTCACTTTGACCTTCCGCCCTCTGCGGGCGGCGATTTGCCTCGACTGCCTCCGCAGAGCCTCCAGAGGGACGGCTTTTGCTCACCGACTGCTACCAGCTCTTAGAGCCTGGCCCTCAGGACCCGCTTTCCCGGATGTCCAAGAATCCGAGAGATGCTTCCGCCGGAAACTGGCGTGTCTCTAAAACTCTAAAACGTCAATTTCTCACCGCTCGAGTCGTCTTCGCCGAGATCTCCTCTACCGTGGCGATGCCGCTGCTCGTAAAATTTCCACTTCTGAAGCTTTCGGCGGTAAAAGCTTTATTCGGTTATTTTCCGACGCTTTACGATGCCTTTACTTACTGACGCCTGTTTTCTTTCTGAAGACCTCAGATTTTCATTTGAGAGATTATATTTAAAAAGTGTCAAAACACACACACGTACATACACACAGTTAAACGAGAGAAAAGTGCGCTATATATATGATAGAAAAACAACACTCAACATTTATTAATATTACTATATCGATAAGTTCTTGTAAATATATGTATATTTTTATTATTAAAATGATTTTTTTTTTAATTTTTACGATTATTATATTTGGTGTAAAAATATTTAATTTTAACTTAACGAATTAAGCCACAATGGTATTTTTTTTTAATATATAGTTTATATTTATCTTTTTTTTAAGGATCGGTTTAATAATATCGCACGTTTAGCACCACTGATTTAAACAGTTTTGGTATTGTGTTGAGGGACGATCTTCAAACTTGGGACATGTCTGGAATTAACAATAAAAAATATATATTAATACATACATACATAAATATATACATTCTGTTAATTAAATACTGTTGGGTGCGGAATATGAAACTAAACAAACAAGTCCCATTTGTCTCATGTCATAAAACGTATTAAGCTTTTTGGGGCGCAAACTCGTCACAACTGATCAAATAAGTTTATTCAATTAGTTCGTGCGGGTTATTTTCCGTGGAAAATTCTCGTCTTACCGATACGACGACCGTTTTTCGACCGGGAAACATGCGAAAATATTAAAAATGCTGTGCAAATATTCAAACGTTGAATCGTGATAAAATAATGAGAGTAAATAGAGAGCGGCGAGGCGTGAAATCGGTTTGATTCACCGCAAACACTCTGCTACCGGCTGAACCGATTCGAGGACGTGTTTGAGAAACAGCGTCCACTAACCTCCAAAGCTATAAATAAAAATTATTTGTGTTCAAATCGACTCGAAAGATTTAAATGTAATAAAAATTGCACTAATAATAAAAGAAGGAGTAGGTAAGCGAGCGTACACATTCTGTTTATTTTACCTATGTATATTAAATACCAACATAAATATGTACATATATACGTATACCAATATCAATTTCATTTGGCAGATAGCAAGCAAAACATTACAGAAATTCTTGATGAATGTTTGCCTGATGATCAATAGAATTTTATACCGTAAATGTTTTATTTTTATATACATACATGTACTATAAAACTATTTCCGTTTGGTAGCACATATTCTGAAATTACGACTTCTTCAGAATTTTACCTTTGTATGGGTAGATAGAGCAGAATGAAACATGGTGGAAAGAATCAATCATTTGAAGTATCTTAGATAGGCGCAGTCTACCTGCATTGAGCAAAAGAAGTAAATAAATTCGCTTTAGAGTGGAGCAAGCAAGAGCTGCATTTTTAAAAATGTCTTGACCACATGTTATCTCAACATAGCACTCCAACATCGAATTTTGTGATTCGATGTTGTAATTTTGAGTTTTTCAAACTATAATATTAAACAACTAAACAAAAAAACAGTGGCTTTAGATTAAGGCAACTAAAGCCATTGATCAATTAAATACAAGCTAAATGAAAATATATTCTGCGTAGGCAATTACAATGAATAATATATAGTGAAAGCTTTTGCTGACTTTCAAAAAAATGTTGTCAAATGAAATCATTGTAAAAAGTAGTATTTTTGATACAAATGTAATGTTAAAGATTTCCGATGATGGCTGTTCGTCAAAGCACGTATTCATCATATAGAGGCAGGCTCGCTAGTAAAACTGTCAGATTAGAAATAGTATGATAATCCAAGAAACCTGAAATCGCCTCAATTTTATAAATGTGCTGCCTTTAAATATATCATCTGATCATCTTCCTCGATTGGGCCTGGTATACATAAGTACATATGTATGATATGAACGTAAAAGTTTCGTTTAGTATCTATTAAATCGTAAAACCCTTTTCAGTATGTAAAGTTTTGCAATATAAATACACCATTTCGATAAATTTTAAAAGCTTTCATCGTACGTTTCAGTATGCATTGGATACGCTTAAATTTAATGCAAACAAAAACTCCAAGTTTATGCGATGGACGATACTTTCCACTTCGCAATATTTCAGCATGCCGAAGACAATACTGAAACTCGAGCATCTTTTATGTTATATTTACATATAATAAAACCCATGCTAAGAAGGTGATTTCGACCGGAAAAACTTTGCGAAGATTTAATTTGAAAAAAGGCTTGTGCGTTCGTTGGGTCGTAAATAGCGCCGTTTTAAAGGCTTATAAAAACATTTATTTCGAAAAATATCGGTTATATTACGAGAGTTTCTGTTCCCTTTTTTTATTTAGCCGTAGAAAAATCGTACTTTTTCGTCAATTTTCGTTCTTAAACCTGGGCACTGAGTAATTTTTACATTGGCGAATGGCTCGCGGCCAATATTTTCCCGTGGAAAATTCATACCATTAAAAAAAGAAATACGTCAGAGTTGTTTCAAAAACGAAAAAAAATTGAATACGAATTTAAAATTCATCAAGATACTCTCAAACTGAAGAAATGGAATTGGGGTTGAAGACACCAAAATATAAGGGATCTACATTCGGAGCTTAAAGGTGCTGAATAAGCTCATTCGCTCATTTTTCATTATGATAATTATACTTATTCGATACAAAAAACAGCCACATAGATATAATAAATGATTTTTTATTACATATATACATACATACATTATATGACAGGACTAAACCTAAGGCGACACATATGGCTCTAAAATTATTTTTTGAATGGGTACATTGTATGTACTAAATATTTTTCAAAGATATCAGGACATCTACGGACAATTAAAAAATAATTGATACACACCAAGTTTGTGAGAAATACATTATGTAGGTAGCATTATATAAAGTTTAACATATTTGAGATGTTAATAACTCGAATTTGCGAGAAACTGAGGGGGAGGATACGGATATATCGGATCTGCAACAACAATTAAGTTAGAAAAATCGGGAAATTATAGCAGGAGGTGGTCTATATTTATTTTAACAACGACAAGATCTCGAAAACAGTATATTTGGCTAGAACCCACGCCCTCTCTACTGGTATGCAATAGCTCTACCAGTACCCTACGGTGTGTTTAATATGCTTAATCATAAATTTAACTTGGGCTTTATTAGAGTTCTATAGAAAAAAAAAGTTCCGAGATCAGAAATGAATAAGCAAACATTCAAAGTATCCATACTCTGCATTAAAGCATAAACTTATTAATTTCGTGGGTGAACAATAGAAATCCCAGATTAGGCTAACGGGACTCATTAAGTGCCCAAATAAAGGATATTCTGGAGTTCTTACAGAACAATAGACTCAACACGGTAGACCTTTAAGTGCCTAGATAATATGTAGATGCATAAATGGATCAGAGAAGCTGTGGTGTTTATAAGGAGATACTTGTCCTTTATAAGGAGTTACACACGTTAGATCATATTATTCTGGGGTAGGGGTGGTTTCATGTGGACATCTCGAATCATTGAATAAATGCTGTGAAGCGACTTTGGCCTTCAATTGGGTACTGAACCACCCCTTCGCAATAATACATATACATATATGATATATTGAAAAAAATTAACAACAAATTTCTAGATATTTTTCATAAAGAGTTTCAGGAAACTAGTTCTTGGTAAAAAAATAAATAACAGTAACGTCTTATAAGCGAAACAACTGAAAAATCATTCCAATTTCATGACGAACTGTAACATTGTTTATCATAGTCCAGCAGCAGAGTTCAAAACCGTCTAAAATCTATATAAATTAAGGAGAATGTAAAAAACGACAATGCGAATTCGCTGAAACGTGTGTATATCCGTGAATAATTAAGGACGCGCTCGCAAAATCCGGAACATCCTCCGTATTATAATCCGCGTCGGGATAATTACATTCGAGCGGAACAGGCTGACGAAACTACACGTACCTATATTTGTATAATTATATTAAATTTCAGGTGGAAACTTTGTATGTAGTGTGAGTACGTATAAGCCAATTAGACGACGAGGTGTTGACGTAGTACGTATGTACGATTGTTTGAAGACCTGTCGCATTTTGTGGGCGGACGTGGGCGTCGATTATTACCCCTATATTCCCAGACTTGTGATTTCGGTCGGATTTCGCTCATTTTGATAAATTAATACGCGAGCTGAGTTACGGTCTCGTTTGTAAATACATATAACCAGAACATTTCATAGCGAATGAATGTAATTAAAATTAGACACTAAAGTGTCACTGAAATCGTATACTAACTGGTGTGTCCTTAGAGTGCAATTGTAATAAATCCTCAATTTGGTTAAATTGAACTATTAATATGGTGCAATTCCCGATTTCATATCATATCTGAATTGAACATTGCCAAAAAATTTTTTTTTTGGCAATGTTCAAAAGTTCAATCCAAACCATATCCAAAACCACCTGTTGAAATGTCATCTACCAAAATTTTTATAGAAAAAACAAATTTAATGAGATTTACAATTGAAAGACAGTTAAAGGCGCAGACATATGTACATACATAATCGTAAGGCACGGCATACCTAGATAGACTCTAGCTGTGAATAGGCGTGTCTTCATGTCATTGTTAATTTTTACGATCTTATTATTTTGACAAGTTTCTCCCACATTTATTTAAATATGAGAATCGCTGTTATCGATTTCAGTCAAACTTATGTCAATACGAAGATAAAATATCACCGAAAACACTCCAGAGGGTGAGTTTTGGCCTGGCATAGATCAGGTTTTTTAGTAAGTTTTTTTACGTGTGTAAAACCAGGGTTTTTTTTACCATGAAACGCGGCAGAGCGGCGTTCCGATACCTTTTTGTTTGAGGATTTTTTATGTTTCAAAACCTTGACAAGAAGTGAGTTCCGGCACCTTTTTCTTTCAAAAAAGCCCTACGTAAAACTATCTAAAAAAAATACCTGCCGCGTATCATTCTGTGTGTCTGCGCGGAGTGAAATATGTGTGTCTGAACTGGAGTGAAATATGAAAATTTATCACTTTTATATTCAGTACCCCTGGTTTATTGCAGACTTAAGAACCCTGTTCTGATCAACTAAGCCTTGTGGAGAGTTCTTTGATAATTCTTCACAAGGGGATTGCCCCACAAGTATTGCTCACACGATGATTCCGCAAAAAGAAAATCAATAGTAAAAAAATGACTATGAGAAACAATAACAAATGAAAATAAAACTACAGGTTTTTCTCATCCAGACAATTTTCTTGTAGAGAATAATTCATTCTCCCTTTTTGGATTTTCATGATTGCGCTTTAAGAATGCTATAAATGCGTTCTCAGATTGATTTAAAATTTCTATCCTATTCTATTATGTATTAATTAATGAACAATTATTGTATCGGTACATACATACATACATATTTATTTATTTATACAGATATACATACACCCGTTTATATTTTTATGATCAAACATTAGACATAAGTATTGTAAGTATACATATTATAAACATCGATAAACAATTATGTTTATACAGTATTATAAATACATCTAAGGAGAAATTCGTTAATACTTATAATTTCAAGAAATAAATACATTTTTACAGAGTGGTTAGCATATTTATAATATCAGAAAATTTGAGATGCTATGAAATTTAATTTGCGAGAGACATGAAAGGCTTTTGCCAATTTGACGGAACTGTTTAAATGAAAACAGACAAATTGGCAAACTCTGATAAAACGATCGACCTGGAGTCAAATATATGTACATATGTATATGCAATTTCTGGCGGGCAACAGCGGGCCAAGGATTGAACCTATGACCACTCAATTGAAAGCTTAACACGCTAACCACTGATCTGTGTCGCTGGTATGTACATATATACATAAGGCCAAGGAAGTATGCAAAGCTGCCTTTTCCGGGCCCAAAAAAGCAATTCAAATGGGTCATCACGATGGTAAAACTCATTTATTCAGTTAAATAACCAGATTGAACCCCTTATGAACCCTACCGTGAAAATGTAAAAAAGTGGCAATATGAACCATATGAACCATACATATATACATATGTACACGTACATATTTTTTGATTATGATAATACCATTGTGGATATTTCGTGGAGAGCGGCCGTGATATATTCAGCATCGTATACTAAAATAACCTTAATTTGGCTACCCGGGGAGAGTCGCGTAATTTAGAAACATATTCAATTTCACTTCTTCGAGGGGTGACACAACTTTAACGCGAGCCTAATATAAAATTGATAAGGGAAGATCACCGGGAAAACGAATAATTTAAACGTGCAACCGCACGAGTTACGAACCTAATGCCCCGTCGAATGAGTTGAGCCGTCACCTTGAATGTCCAATTTGCAAATACAAGCAACGCGAAAATGATATTACACGCATGAAACGTCTGTCGTTGACAGCTGACAACGATATAAGTAAGGTGTCTCGTATACTATAAATATGAACGAATTTAAAAATTACGGTATAACAATGCGGAAAATCAGCTTTCGTATATATGTATGTATGTATAGGTATATACATATGTACATATATAAACAAACAAGTATCTATATTTATGTACATATAATATAGTTGAATTTGACAAATCACCATATATGTATGTATTACTTACATATTGTATAGTTCCAAGAATTCATACTAATTAACTATCAGGCATGAAAAGGTTAGAAGTTGTTGTCATCACCCTGTCAACTTCCCATTAATATGATGAATACCGGGCTCGCTGCTAAAACATAAAGGCCTATCTCGACGTTTATAGGATAAATGACTAAAATTTTGTCCATATGACATTCTGATATAAAGTGCCGCCTGGGAAAATATTAGAAATATTATAAACGTATGGATGAACGTATAAACATTGATAGAAAATTTCTTTGAAAATTCGGGCAGAACACTAGTAAACGTACAACGATAGAATTACAAATTCACTTCTCAACGTCAGTGAAATTGTAATTCGAATTCAAATTTCAACGTACTACCAACCCTAATCTTAGTAAATAAAACCAACCCTAACCTAACCTAACCTTACATAAATAAAACAAACCCTTAATTGACCTACCCTAACATATCCTTAAATAAATAAAACCACTCCTAACTTAACCTAGCCTTAAATAAATAAGTGTTACCTAACCCAACATTAATTAAAAATTATAATGTGTTTGCTTCCGCATCCAGCTCCACACATGTGACATCAAAAAAAGCCAAATCGAAACAGATAGTGGACCATTAGGAGAGTGGACAGGAGCGGGGTTGCGGGGAGGATGTGTGAGCGCGAGTTTAGCATTGAAGAAGGGATGGAGAGGAGCGGGGTGGCGACTTGGGGAGGTGCGATTCGTGTCGGCGACGCACTATCATCCAACTATCAAAAATTATAATTTCACTAATGGGGGCCAATGAAAATTTAATTGGATATAATCCAAACACTGAAACGTCAGTGAAATTATAATTGCACTGCTGTTATAATTTGACTGTAACATATACATACATATGTATGTACATAATCTATGAACAATGAACATTTAAAAACCAAAAGTCCCATGAATTTGAGCGTTCGAAAATTTGATGACCGTTACATAGTGGATGGCATTTTCCGCGTCATCAAACTGTCGCGATGGAATTGAAAGGGTTGAAACAAATGTGTTTGTCGTGTCGACTCAACACCTGATGTACAACGCACCCGTGCGGTTTTTCGCGTCTAGAAATGTGTGCCAAAGCGTGAAACGTGCGTCGATTTTGAATCACGCCAACAAACGGATCACTGTCGTCGGGGAAAACACCCAGCATCCGGGGTTTTTCACAACGAAGCCTCAAGTTGACACGTTTCGAGGAAAATTCGCGAAGAAAATCCCAACCCACGCATGCACTGTCGTCGTACATAGGTGATCTCAATTTATTATCGTCGTACATGTGTAGGTGTCTTCTTGAAAAGTTCACATGTATAATACAAGCTTTCAATTTAGAACCACCAAATTCTATGTACTATTTTTTTGGTACTCTATCTCAAACCTCCATATAACACAAAAATCGAACAAATTCAAAGGAATCGCTATATAACTTAAATTAACTTGTCCACCAATTCGTCAAGATGAATTATAAAGAACACATCTCGCATACTTTTCGCCAGAGGTTATTAAAACGAAAGGTACTGTATGCACATAAAAAACTCGAGTACATAAAAACAAAATTGTTTTTGCGAAATAGACCACGGGCCTATCATAATGAAGACGGTCGCGTACGGTGACCATAAATCAAGTGTAAACGGAACAATAACTTTTACGGTATCGTTTTCTAGACTATATATTTGTTAATAAAACCCTAATATCGCTCGTGTGTGTCTATATTTATTGTGCGCAAGCACTATATATATACATACATACATTGCCATATATCTTGTGTTTAGTTTGAGAAAATTGCTATTAGGTTTGCGCTTTTAGATCAATACGCGTTAGACAAACAACTATCTAACCCCCATGATAATACCCTCATCCGATTAGTTTAGATAAATAAAGATCTTTCATTATCAGATACAAATAATTACCATTAGCTCAAGTGTACAAAACGAACGTGTTTGTAAATGTACGAAACTATGAATATTATATGTATTTCATTTATATCCGATTCGTGAATATTTATACAAATAAAATTATAATTATTGTAAATAAACATGAAAGGAAGTAAAATAATGAAATTTGTCATATTTTATTTCTATTTGTCCCGACCTGATTCATATTTATTTGTATTATAAATGATGTGTAAATATCCGAACGATATTTGTGAAAAGTTTCATCGAACCCGAAACCGAATAAATATTTACATTAAAATGTATCGTTTTATTTTTCGAGTTGAAAATAACCGAAAGGATTTTCTGAAGGATGTTGATGTTATTTAGTTGTTTTATTGAATTTGATTAAAAAAACTGAATTGTTATTATTGCCTTAATAAATTATGCAATGTTGTAAAATAACCATTATCCATTTTAATCAAATCTTAAATATGTACATATGTACCTATAGATTCAACATACAATAGTAAAAAATTTCATGGTTTCAAACCCAATCGATCATACACCTGCTAATCTCAAGAATAATTTATTCTTTTCGGAAATTGCGGTAGCTAGAGAGTCTAGAGTGTTATCTGAAAAAGTATTATTTCCTACCTTGGTTATTTTTCTATGGAATAAAAGAAAATAGCATTCGACATTCGAAGCACGAAAGTCGGCGAATAATACAACAGATTTTTGGAACTGGATCGAACAAGAAAAGAGGTGTTCGTGTGTCAATGATTAACTTAGAACAAAAAAAAAAAACAGAAAAATAACAAAAACCTACCTCATTTCTCGTACAATTAGCGCTACAGTAACTATACATAGCATCAATAATGAGAGCTAATCACTCCACTCGTCGGAAAAACTAAATGGGAAAACGAAAGCATCGTTCTATCAAAGTCGACACAACATCGATTCACTATCATTTATGTGTTAATATTTAATTTATTACACAATATTTGTATCAGTTATGCATATACATGTAGATATAATTAATTAATATGATTATTATGTAATTTCGTTACGATTCTTTTTTTATTTGTAGATATATTGTGTAGTTGAGGAAAAGGACGATAAAAAATAATTCTGATTTATTATATGTTGGTAATAAGGACTCGCCCAGAGTCCGTCGAGATTTCTCAGGATGTTTATCTAAATAAAATCTCGACAGCCTCCAGTCGTGATGCCTACAGGGTGGCCGGAAAATACCGACCATAAATATCATGGTGGGTTACGCGGGAAAGGGATAACGACTGAAAAGATATCATTTTACAGCGAAATTGTATTATATAAGCGTCGGGTTGAGGAAACGCACCTGAAAGATTTATGCGTGGAGCTTAGTCGAGTTGACCAGGTGTTGGATGGACGTAATCTAAATCAAGGGTCGGTCGTAAACTTTATGAGATTACATAATTTAGAAAATGGACGAAATGAGTTATTTAATTGCAGGAAAATCAAAAGTTCATTTGTATTATGTGATTATAAGAATTACACTATTCGACACGAAAAATGGTTAAGAGACGAGATATGACTTTTCTTATAGATCTATGTCCAGTAAACACGTATCTGGTAATAAAAAATTCGGAGATATATCTTTTTTAAATCGTGCGATTTTTCTATATCTTCGTGTTGTTCGGTCGATGTCTCAAAATCTGTCAATTTCCAGTTCAAAATGAATATTGTAATTTATAGTCGGGTATTTTTAGTACTTTTCAGCTTTCAAATCTCTCTAAGTAGTCGTCCAGTTCAAATCAAAAACTCATACTACATACTATTTACTCGTATTTACACGAATTTGAATTGAATTAATAGGGATAATATATTAAATTGTCTTAAATGAGAATTAAATAAAATTCCATTTAGAAAAATGATATTTCGACTATTTTTGTGGATTAATAACAAAAATTCATTTATTTTATCGAGGTAAGCTAGTTATCAATAGATTTTTTGTTATTAATACATACAAAGGTCTCTTTCGAAATTATATATTAGATTGAAGGTAAATATAATATACCGTTAATTATGTAAATTGTTAATATGTAAGTGTTGATAATTAAATTAAAAAAATTGTTCGACTTCATCAAAGATTTTGTTAATTAATTACCATTTTTCGGACGTCTACGAATGCCTGTGAGGGTAATTTATTTGAACGAATTCAATTCCGTATTTAATATTCAAATATCGATTTAAAATTTGGAAATTCGCTCCATTCAATCGTTGCTCGTGACACAAAGAGATTTTGCGGAGTCTTAAAATATTAATTAACATTCAGAATTTCGTGAATAAATACAAATAATAATAGTCATCCATTTTTCTCTATATATTTTCGCATATATGTATGTACATATATATAAAATATATTATAAACCTTAACTGATAACTGTTTTATGATTGAATGAAATGAAATCAAATATAAAAATAATTTATTTTAAACTTCGATTTTTGAGGGTATACTATTATACAGAACCAAAATGTTGAGATAGAAATGGGTTCAAATTTTTATTAGGACTTATTGATAATTAAAAATATACATACATACATACAATCGCATGATTTGAATGATAATAAAATCTAGATCGAACGTCGTCTGTTAGAGTTTTGCCGAACTTTATTTAACTTAATTGGCGAAATAATTCCGTAGAAGTTTTGCACCACCAAAATAAAATCATCGTCTTTTCTCGCTTTCCATTTTATCCTCTCAACATATCAAAGGCAGACTTATGGAGAAGAACCTTCCACAAGAAAACTTAATCATATATTAAGTCGTAAAATTATTTAATTATGAAACATTACACGCTACGATCATCATCATCATCATCTTTAGACTGTCGTCATTCATTTTTAAATGTGGCCTCTTTAGAATATATGTATATATATATGTATGTACATAATTTACTATTCATTACAATTCCAAGCTTCGAATTGACATTAAAGTAAACACCGAAATCAAACAGCAGTAGCTTTATATTTATTATACACGATAATTGCGCGGTCTGTTATTAAAACGCGCCAAAATTGAAGTGGACAAATTTGAACAAAAGGGGGACAGGGAGGGGTAGCGAGACGCGAGACGACACTGTCATTTAAATTGAGACATAATTGCGTATCTTAAGCCGACGAAATTTCGTTGAAATTTCGCGACGCGTACGTGCCGATTCGCGCACGCGTAACAAATTGCAAATTAAGATAAGACGTCGCCTTTCGGAAAACTCCCCGCGGTGAGATGGATGCTTTTGATTAATCAATTATGTTCCGGCGGGGTACAACAGTGCGAGCGGCATGTCAATTAGCTCATTGGTTAATTGAGGGGGGGGGGGCGACCGGACCGTAAATGTTCAGAAGCACTGGCCGGTGTGACAGTGCTCCATGTACAATAATACACCGCAAGCGTTTGCTACCCTCATTTACATTCGAAATATTTAATTAAATGTAAGTCAGCTGCGAAGCCAGGATACATGCTACCCCAGTTATATAGGCAATAATTAATTATTTTATAAATTAATTATTAATTATTTAATAAATTAATTATTTTTAAACATTTTTCTGCTTGGGAAGTGCATCGTTAAGAGTTGCACAATGCATTCAAATACACGCAACAAACAACATGGAATACATTTTTAAGCTATTCATTTAACATATTATTCAATTAAAATCGTAGTTTGACAGTTTGTATAGTGTCATGACAACTGCCGGAATTCTTCATACAATTTCAGGGGTGGCACCAGAGACATGTAAAAAATATTTTTAAATAAATGTAAAAACACTTCTATGGATGGCACCGAATAATCAATTATATTCATAACTAATGTTTCTGACACAGGCTACTTGTCCGAGAACCAACTTCTATTATTGTTAAATTTCTCTGGCAACACCCCTTCAATCCCCTCCCCCCATTCCGTCTCCTTTTAATTTTGAATAATTTTTAAACAAAAAATAAATTGAAGCATTTTATTATTATTCGGTATGGTTAGCATACTCCCATATGGGCAAGAATAAACTTCAAGCATTAAATATCGTTACAATTGATTTTTTCGTTATATTTCCCAAAAAAGGCTGTAAAACATACCCCACGTATATGTATGTATGTATTTTAAAATAAAAAAAATATATTAATAATGTAATGTAATGTAATGCAAATTTTATAAGATATAGTGTGAAAAAAATTAAGTTATACGTGTATCAACAATTACATAAAAGTTGACAAAACGAGTGAGTGACAGAAAGTCAAACAAAAAGACTATTGGCAATAAGTTAGCTGTCATCATCTTTTTAAACATGCCTATGACTATTAAATTTCGCTATAGACAGCGGAAACAATTAAAATTTCTATGGGGAACCAAACCTCGAAAAGTTTCAATACGATCGGAAGAGTTTAGGAGAGTATGTCTTGCGAACGTATTTGGTGAAACTTATTAATATATCAGCCAGTGAATAAAAATGCGGATTTTACATATAAGCAATAGAGATGTTTCTTATAAGTGGGTAGATATTTAAATTTGAGTGCATTCATAAAAATGATGATCAAAACCATTCAAAATATTGACATTTGAATGAAAATCTGGAGAATATCCATGGGAAATCACTAGAAATTGACATAGATCCCTAGGGAGCTTGCGAAAGAAAAAATATGAAGATAGATATCGCAGACGGCTATACATATTTGCGATAAACGCGCATTTGTGTTTATTTTAAACGGCAATAGGAAAAATATCAGAATAATTAAACTTCGTAGCCGTCCAATTTGCGAAGCAACTTTTTTCTTTAATTTTTGAGTTTTTAACTGAAACTTTATCTATTTCCCAATATACTCTCCATTGACTTTGTTTATAGTGCTGAAATGATGCCGGTTTGCGTTTGCTAAAACTTGCTGGGTATTTACACCCCTGCTCTTGATTAGACGTTTTCGTATTTGACTTTGACTAAAGTTTTCCGATTCCAAAATACTATTATTATTATTATATATATATATATATATATATATATATATATATATATATATATATATATATATATATATATATATATATATATATATATATATATATATATATATATATATAAGTATGTAAGTACGTATTTACTGATCTTTTTAATCGTTTTCGTTGAAATGTTATGCGAAATTGAGTCAACCCGTTTTGAGTCGATTAAATAAGTTAATTTGCATTTTTTAATTAGAAAGACGGCGCGTGCAAAGTTTGGCCGAACGGTACTTAAAGTTTCCCGACATTGTCCTCGGGTCATAATTCAAAAGAATATCTGAAAAGTATACACGCCGAGTCGGTAATAAATGTAATCGATCCCGGTTGTTTGTTCCTAAAGTACATACTCGTACATATTACATATTACTTAGAAGACATACTAGATATTTAATATTCGCATTTTGGAATATATTTTTCAAACGGAATGAAAACATAAGTACCTATAAAATAATATGAAAGCTGGTTTTATGGCAAAATGAAGATTACTTTAAAAAGGGGGACATTGCGCCAAACGGCCAGGCAAAGTTTGTTTTTTTTATAATATAAAAACCAAGAAAAAAATAAAAAGTTTTAACAGTAAACCGGAGCGAAAAACGCGAATTTTGATTTTTCATCGATGGACGTAGTGGAAAACTTTTGTCGTATCAAAGGAATGTTAAATAAAAAAATCATCGGTTTTAAACAATTTCCTGTGCCTCCAACCAATCGATTTATCCCGACAAAATTTTTATAAAAGCTTAACTAAACTAAAGTTTTATTTCATATATATGTATATATATTTTTTGAGAATAATTTCGATATTTTCATTACTTTTCAAAAAAATAAATGGCTAATATTCACCTATTGAAGTTTATTTTGATAAACGAGAATTCAAAGTCGTCGTTTCGTTCCAAAGTTCCCATACAAAGCGCACCGCCTTCGGAATGGGTGTTTGTCATTTTTTTTTACTATTTTAAATTATTTTTACTATTAGCCGTTGAAAGTTTCTTGAGTATATATACATATATGTATACCTTTAATTTGAACACAAAAACTCTAGAATTTCATCAAATGAGGCCAAAATGACTTGTTTTGACTTAAAATGTATTTTTTTTTACGTACATAAATACATATGTAACTGAAAATCCGAAATTCGCGCTTTTCACTCCGGCCTAACGTACATCCATGTAAAGGGAGATAAAATGTATCCGGAAATCAAATTTGGAATTTTATGAAATGTAAGGAGGCCAAAATGGCCTGTTTTGTTTTTTTTTGACATTTTAAACATATTTTTTTGCCCAACAGTGCTCAACAAAACAACTTTTATGTTATATCCGTTAAGTATAGAAGACTCCAAATGCAACAATTTTAAATATTTTATTCGAATTCCTGACAAGTATAAAAAAATATTTAAAAGAATAATTCCTTTCTATCGCTTTTTACTTTATTTCCTTTTTTATATTTATAAGTGCATAATTCTTTGATAGGATATTTCATACATCAGCCATTCAGATAAAGATGAAATTCCATTCAACAGCCTCATACAGATATTTCTATTTGTCACCAACTTCTTCCAATATGAGTCCAGCTTTGAAATTATGAGAGCTTTTAAAGTGTAAAATTTTACAAGGAAGGGCTACATACATATGTATAATCTGTATATTTTATAAACGGCTGCAACGTCATGCAACGAAACACTTTTGCCCATCGAGGCATTTATCGGTTGTCTTGGAAAAGTCGACGACTTCCGCTTAGCCTCTGACGCTTTGAAATTAAATTATCAATATAAACAAAACGTATTTTCGCCTCTATATATTATATATATCATCCCTCGCCTTTAACGCCGTTTTTTTGCATTTAAATCTGGGAAATTTACATCGCACGTCATTCGCACGCTTTCCTTAACCATGTATGTATGTACTCTCAACTTGCATACATATGAATGTAGATACAAACAGCACCATTACACCAGTCAACTTGTTTACCGAGAACATGCCCATAATGGCAATTCAACGACTGTTCTGTTTCAAACCCATTTATTTACGTATGCTTGCTATTTTTACAACACCAAACAAGGCAAAAACAAAAACTTTACAGTGAAGCAGTCAAAGGACGAAGAACCAAATAAGAATGATCATATATTGACTTTTTAACAAGAAGACTGGGATCAGGTGACTGGGGGAGGGGGTGAATTTTCAAAGAAAAATGACACAGCACATCCGTCGTCAGGCGGACGATTCGCGTTATGCCAAATGCTAATTTATCAACCACCAACCCCCCCCCCCCCCGAACCCCCACCTCCTCTCTATACCCTGCCTAAGATTAATTGACACATAAAAAGAGAGCACGGGGTTGTGCCCATTACGCGGCTCGCAAATGACCGCCGATGACAAAAAAGACGCGACAAATTACCCGGCAAAGCGCTACGTGCGCACATTTTTACAACGAGGCGCCATTCTTGTTTTCTTTGTTGAACGATGTAACGCGATATGGATGATATATATATATATATATATATATATATATATATATATATATATATATATATATATATATATATATATATATATACATATGCATGTATATATGTACGTACATACGTATGGGCTACAATACCTAATATACTACACACACTGTATTTATAATGTGCGAGGAGTCGCACGTTTGGTAATTCAATTTTGACGGGCGAGTATGCCAGCGTTCGCTCGACGCAATCAAAATCGACAATGGTTAAATAAACAACATATCTTGTGCTTCTATTATTATTATCTTTTAATTTTTAATTTAATTTTTTGTTTTCTCCATCTCTTATTTTATTATATTATTTTATTATGTAGGCCATTGTGGCGCATTAGGTTCTCCCTGTAATGTCACAATGGTCAAAAAATGTTAAATAAAAAATTATATAAATGTAAACACCAATTTTTCTTTGGAAGTTTATAACTCATTTTGATACCAGATTTAGCCTTCTATGTTTCTTTCAGTGAGCCGCACCTCTTTGAATCTAAAAATATATTCCCGAACCCCCTTGAAAAATGAGTTTTGGAATCTTTAATTTAGAAAAATACACTTATTGCAAGCTTTTATTTCTTAGCACATAGATATGCCACTTGATAGGGCACTTTAAACAGAAAACTCATATATGTATATGTATTTACATACATACATAGTACACATTTATGGTTGGTAAAATAAGGAGAGATAGAAAGCGGAATACATGGGTTAGAAGTATGACAAGGTTGGTTAAAATTAATGGTAAGGGTAAAGAGATCGAAACGACAATGGTTGAGTCACGTAATTAGAAGGACGTTGGATGGACGAAAGAAGTGCTCAAATGGTACCCGAGAGAATATAATAGCGTGCAAGGAAGGCTGTAGGGGAGATGAGTGGTTGAAATCAGAAAAAAATGTGGGATGAGGTGAGATGGGATAAATAGAGACGAATGGATGGCAGATGGCTGTGAATGATGGTGATGATATTTCCATCAGTACAAATATACTATGTATGTAGTGTATACGAGTCATATATGCAAATTGTTTTTTTTTGTGAACATCCTATGATCGGGTGTGACGAATCGACGAGCTGTCATTAGTTCAAAAATTACAAAAGATATAGAAACACAATGTGATCTGTTTCGCATTCGGAATACTAATTCGACATTTTTCCCACATTCAACGATGACAGTGCGGTAAGAAATTAGGTTACACACAAGACTGAAACTAGAACTTATAAGACTGAAATTAAAAACAACTTAACCCGATGGTCAATACTCCTATCGATTCAGATACATGATGAGAGTTCAGTTCTGAAATTGTTAAAAAAAATTGCTTTTAAATAACGAATACAAAGTTTCAATTTTATAGGATTAACGACGTTCGAATTATCTTAGGATTGATCAGTTCTAAATTTTGTGTATATACATACTCAATAGCTTAATAGCTGGAGCGAAAAACACGAATTTCGGATTTTCGTCGATAGGCCTAATGAAAAACTTTCGTCGTATCAACGGAACGTTAAATGAAAAAGTTCATTGATTTTAAACAACGTCCTGTGCCACCAACCAATCGATTTATCTCCAGAAAAATTTCGAAAAAGTACCGATTATAATAAGTTTGGACTGATAAACGATAATTCAAAGTCGCCGTTTTACTAGAAAGTTCCCATACAAGGTGTTTGTATGGGGGAAAGCGGTTTTTTCAGAAAATCGTCATTTTTTTCATGTTACCGTGATTATTTTGAAAATAAAACTCGTTGAGAGATTTATTTTAAGTTTATATGTATGTACCTTTAATCTCAATAAAAAAATATATGAAATGTAAAAAAAAATATATGAAATGTAGAAAATCCAAAACATGCCTTTTTCGCTCCGGCCTAATGTACATGTAAAGGGAGATAAAATGTATCCGGAAATCGTAAATTTGATTTATAATCGAAAATATTCAAAATAGTACGATGCATTTTAATCCATTAACATTCCGCTGCTGAACCTAAGCATAATTCAAATGTAAAGTAATTTCGAACAAAGTAGAAGTTTCTGCCTGTAAAGCTTCCCGAGTTTAAAGTTAGAACGTTTACTCACTCTCGCTTTCATCCACTTTAGAGAAATATATACAAAGTAATAAAATATACAACACACTCACACACACACACATACGCGTTTTGATTTAAACCGCAGTAAATGTAGCAAACTTCAGAATAATTTAAACTGAAAATTCTTTCAGCGGGCGTCTTATCTGCCCGTCTAGATAACAGCTCGTTTATTATAAACACTCTCCATAGCTATAAACCTGCACCATATAATTAGTGTGAAGATCATTCACCAACGGGACAATGAAATTCCCATACCTGAGCGCGAACAAAGCTCGGGGAAAAACGTTCCGCGCGATTATTATTATTACGGCTAAGATAATTCGAGACGAGATTAATTACTCGGAAAATTATCTGAGAGGAGGACGCGGAGACTGTACGGCGCGCGCCGCAGATTGAGAGTCGCAGGCGGGACCATTGTGCGATATCGACATTATTTTCGAATCGGAAAATTAGCGTGTGCTTCGTCGTATGTGTCGTGTTTAGATACAACGACATATTGTGTCGGCTATAACGAGTCCTTCTACCGACGACGACACGGCTAACACATTCGGATGCTGTTCATATGTGTATGTAGTCCCGAAACCAGAAATCCCGGAAATCTGATTATCTGCACGGTGACGCCACATGTGTATAATATGTAGAAGTTTTGATTCATACGTATGCCACGTTTTAAACTTGATTATATTACGAATAGCGATAGAGCGTATTCACAATTTCGAAAAGAATCTAAAATTCAATGCGAAATAAGAGCTATTGAAATTCGCCGATACGTGTTTGCAGTGTTGGGCAAAATTGCGTTTGAATTTTAAAACGAATACACTGAGAGTTTTCTCGATTCGTTTCGATGGCTCTATTATTCAAGTGGTTTAAATAAAGGCTGTCGCGATGACAGTAAGAAAAGTCCGATTGTAGAGAGTGGCTATCATATGGTAAATTGTGTCTGAAACGAGGCCGTCGTAAATTCGGATATTATACAATCCCTAATTCTGACCAAAAAATCACAATGAAATGGATCTTGACTTTGAAAAAAAATATTTAGGGGATGAAATTTGATATCCTGCTTTTTGCTTGGGCACACGTAAGGAAAACGCTATGCTGACAGAATGTAAGCTTTGCGTCTTACTCGTACGTGTGCGAGCAGAATGCAGGGTGCAAATAATGCAATGTTTAGACAGGTTTATTTTTTTTATGTATATATTTCCATGATGTCATTACGAGTTGCCCCTGGGTGACACCTATGGTATTAAACTTTTACATATATGTAAGGGTTGTAAATTTTGAAATCATATTCAAGTAGTGGTGAAAAATACGTAAAAGGTAGAATAGTTTATGCCAATTTGATGAGAAATTGTTTCAACGATGAAATTATAATGGCAAATTGGCAATCTCTGATAGGAAACGATTGATTTGTAGTCACAAATTTATTTTTATTTATTTATTTTATTTCAATCCAACATGTATGTACACTTGCCTTTACAGATCGCTCCAAAGTGACGAGTGTACTAATACAGATATAAAACAATAATACAATGAATACCAGAATTTTTATACAATGCATTATATCATACACAGTGACATCTGTGGAGAAATCTTTGCAGGATTTTATTATAGAAATTGGCGAACCTCAAGACGTTGATTAACTTGAGATTTGAAAGAGAGATTGGAAAGGAAATGCCAATTTACAGGAACCGTTTCAATGAAAATCAGAAAAATTTCAAAAAATCAGAGTTTTCTTTGAAACGATCGACCTGGAGTCACGAACCAAGGTCTGGCCAACATCTACTAGTGGGAATCGAACCGTAACCACTCCGCTCGAAAGCATAATATGCTAACCACTAGTTGGATATTTGTATTTTTTTATTTTTATTTTACTTTTCAAATAATCATGCACACTCGCCTAACAGATTGCTCCAAAGCGGCGAATGTGGTAAACATATTAAGAATCGACAAATTATATAATACATATATATGTATACATATATAATTAAACATACAAACAGATCTGACATCTATGTTCAGACATTATAAACATCGTAAAAATTATTTATTATGTAACAATACGAAATATTTATATTTCAATAATCATCCATAGAGACATCTATGGAGAAAATCCGGCGAAACCTAAGAGATAATAATAACTCAAGGTTTTCGCAATAGGAAATTGGATTAGAAAGCCAATCAAATCAGAAAAATTGACAAATTCGTCCGACGAAACGACCGACCTCGACAAACCAAGGTCTGGCCAGCAACGAGACTCCAGTGAGAAGTGAACTCATGACCCCTAGCACGCGAGAATATAACACTTACCACTAGAACACGATGCTGGTTCCAAGCATACAAATATCCAAGTCTGACCAGCAGCACTGCAATAAATTCTTTTCAATCGAGGTCAACCCAGGAATTGAACCCGGGAACCTCTCGGTAGTTAGCATGAATGAAATTACCATTCTCCTGGCTATTCTTAAATAATGCAAATAAATTTATTAACCTTTAGCGAGCGAAGCTCAGTATTATTGTTGTTGATGTTAAATGCGCATATTACATTTTTCGTTGCTTCAAGTCATACCGAGATATAATTAAAATATGATATTTCCATTAAAAATAAAATATGTAATACATATATACATATATATGTATGTAAAAAATATAACATAGTAAACGAAACGAAACAAAAAAATTGTAATAAAATTAGTGTTTTATTTAAAAAAAATTCTTAGAAATTTTCCATTCAACGCATTTCGCATTTCATTTTATTTTTACATCATAAATACGCATCGCTCTTATAGAAATGTTAATTTTTGCGTTCGTAGCAACGAAAATTTTTTGAATAAATAAGGCATTATGTGGTCCACTTTGACTGCATGAATTATTCGTACTGCCATTATAATTGTGACAAAAACAGATTGCATTTTTACACGACGAAAGACATAGACCGAGCGGATGAAAATGGACGGAGGAAACCCGACCATCAACGCTTTTCCATGTGAAAATTTATAAACGCCCCACTTCGAGTGTGCATATATGAGAAGTTGAGGAAAGATACTCGTGTGCTTAAGCAAAGCCAAAGTCCATTATTTATGCATAAGATATATAGTAAAGGGTCGGAAATGTTCTCCAAGTTTATACGAGACGCACAGAAGCAGCATCTAATATCTGAAAACTCTCACTTGCGTATATCAATTTAAATATAATAGAGTTGTTGCTTTAAATAACATTCGCGTGACACTTGAGCGTGATATTCTATTATATTTAATACAATAAATACTATTTCAGCTGAAAACTTTCGTATTCAATGTTTATTTACTCGGAAGAGTTTGGATGCTGCGCGTTGCGAGATCACGCATACATATGTACATACATACGTTCTAGTATGATGAGATAGTTTCCGATCGGCTTTATTTAGTTATGAGAGGTTATTGTGTAAGTGAAATGTGCTTTTACGACTAGATTTTCAATTTTGGAAGTTCAATTTTAGATATAATCCCAATGGTGGATCGATCTGTGAGCAACAAGTCCGCGATCAGCGTTAACGATATTGGAGAGACGCCAATACCTACCATATTCCGTCGAGAAAATTTCCCGACATTTTCCCATGAGACGCGAGGGAAAAATCGAAAGGAGATTTTCGCTCGTATTATAATACCGCATTGGATTTAAAAAATAAACATATTTGCATACGAGAAAAGTTGATATTATACACACATACGTATATACATACATACGATACATCTATACATGCTAAATATATAAATAAGAAATTTTATTGATTCTATAAAACACGCATATTAAACTGGGAAATAATAAAAAAGCAATAAAATATGATATCACGTATAACCAAAACCAATTAAACTTTAACTATGTTACGAATAAAATAATCATACACAAAAACATATTATATACCGAATGAAAGTATATTATGTATGTACATATACATATTGTATATGTTGTTATCAAATCAAAGAAGCGATACAGAGTTTTAAGAATATTTTAAAACTTTCAAAGAATCAGCACACAAAAATAATAATAATAAAAGATCAGCTTTACAAATAAGTATTGTGTATGGATACGTAAATTGACTCTATTTTATTTTGAGAATATCTTTTGGGTAATAAAAATAAGGTATTAAAAAGAAGGTTAGAATTATTCACACGATACGAAAATATTCTAAGTTATGGATAGTGATCCCTTTTTAGGATACCTGCAATAGAATCAAAAAGAAATATTTATATTGAGATTGGAGTGCTAAAAGATATATACATATGTATATGTATATAAAAAATACAGTAAGATGGTTATCGACACTTTTGTTTCCTTTATCTTTCCAGATGCATATGTATGTATGTATACTAAATTCTACATATATTTTCCATTCTTTAACCCTTTCCAAACTAAATATTTATGTATGAATATACAATAAATCAAAACAATTTCACACGGAAATTTTAATAATGGTTTGGCGTGCCACATATTAATTACCTTTAATTGTTTATGATTTAAGAAAAACATTTGTATGTTTAAATCTACCACAATATAATCTCGAGAACTGTTAGCGTGGGTGGCTGTGACGCGCTTGGGATAGAAATATTTTTCCCAGAGTTTTCCGTTTTTCTAGACATGTTGTTGAATAAGTATTATATGAATGTACATCTTCAAACTAAATTAAATATTGATTTATAGTTAGTCAAAATAATAGCGATTACTTGTATTCGACCGAATTCAAATAAGCTTCGATCGAAAGTGGCGGATGTGAATTGTGCATCCAATTACACACTCGCCATAATTTCAAATACAGCAAAAGTGTAACGTTTCATACAAGTACATAAATATTATACATACATGTAACCCTTGATAACGACAATGACAAATTACATATTTTTACCCTATCCATATATGTAGAAACATCTTAGAATGCTATAGTTATAGAACACAAACGCTCACCACACGGCCCACGTCTGAATCGAAACTGAACACTATTTGGAGAAAGGATCACATTCAACATTATATGTAAAATCTCTTAGAACGGCGATTCCGAACTTTTTATGACTCGATAGCCCATTTCCAGAAGTTGCATCCTTCATAAAAAAAATATTATTGTAATTTAATAATTCCTCCCCCCCCCTCCCCCAATGCGCCCCTTATACATCCTAAATGTACATATACATAGATATAGAATTCGAATAACTATGTTTAAAAATGTACCTATACATACATACATATATACAATACGTGCTCAATAGATAAATCTGCATTAGATTTTTGTATATTAGACACGCTCATCGATCTACAGATAAATATAATACATATATTGACGGTTAATGTATCATATAAGATCAAGATATTTGAGGCAATAGTCTGTTAAAATACATTTTAAATAGTTATTTAGAGAAAATGGCACTTTATTTTATTTAATTTATTGAAAAAGCAACAGACAACAGGATGTACATAGATATGTATAAAAAACAAATAGTAAATATATAATATACGTAACATCCGAGTCCGATAACAGATTTTTACAAAGATTATAAAAAAAATGAAAAAGATAAATATAAGGAAAACAAATGTATAGTTTTTACTTTATCTATGTACGTAGTAACAATAGATGAAGTTTTGTGATCATGCGAAAATTCGAACTCAAAATTTTGACTGATTCGAACTCAGAATCGATCACTGGTCACGTTTTCATCATCTAGAAAAAATGTGTGTGTGTGTGTCTGTGTATTTTGGGGATTTTTTGAACACCGTTAGTCCTATCGAACTGAAACTTACTATCGGTTCCTAAACTTATTATCGATACGACGTACATTTTTTTTAATTTTTAAGTTGACCGGAAATATTACCTATACATACATACATACATACATAGGTGTCCTCTTTTTTTTAATAAGTTTTTGAATTAAATTATCTCCCAAACCGCTAACCGAATCGGACTCAAATTTTTTTACATGTCATAGAAATTATAAATTTCATAACCTAATATATTTTTGAATATTTTTAAGTGAACCGGAAGTATAACTTTTACTCTAGATAATCGAGGTTTTTCTCAGAAACCTTTTGGTTTATTGAACTGAAATTTCATATCTAGAAGTTTATTTACATTCAGTACAGTATAAACAAATTTTCTATATACATATATATATATATATATATATATATATATATATATATATATATATATATATATATATATAAATATATATATTTATATAATATAAGTATAAACAAATTTTCTATATACATATATATATATATATATATATATATATATATATATATATATATATATATATATATATATATATATATATATATATATATATAAATATATATATATATTTATATATATATATATATATATATATATATATATATATATATATATATATATATATATATATATAAATATATATATTTATATAATATAATCTAATCTAATATATATATATATATATATATATATATATATATATATATATATATATATATATATATATATATATATATATATATATATATAAATATATATATTTATATAATATAATCTAATCTAATATAATATAAAAATAATCTACAATCAGTGCGTAAGACAGACATAAAGCTGTTATTAATATTTTTCGACTCATTATCTGTATTTATCATTTTATTTATTTACTTTTTTGAGCAAATATTTTCAGAACAGATTAAATATCTAAATTTCAATATTAAATTAAAAACTTCGTGATTGAACAAAAGGGGGTTGAAGTTTTTTTTTAATTTATAAGCGATGAAAGTCGAAGTATGCCATATGGCACATGATCGCATAAAGTTGAGAACCCCTGCTATAGAGTGTCACTTTTCTACTTCTTTCGTATTATATGCTACACATTTTTCTTTTTCGCTAAAACGAAATCGTACACTAAAAGAGGGCGTAAAGAAAAATAAACCACAAAGGCGAGAGAGAAGAAAGTGGTTAAAAGATAAAAATACAAAATTACTCCTAAGTACTTTTAAGTCGAAAAAGATTGCTAGTATTAAATTAGATGGATTTTTTTTCTACTAGCCAAGGTTAGCCTCATATAGTCGAATAAAATATAAATTTTATTAAAAATTGAATTTACCGACGACGAAATTACCATCGATAGCAGAAAATAAATACTTGTATCGCAAAGCGATATAAATCACGAAATCCTTAAGAGTCCTTTATAAATACCTATAATATTTTTTTCTTGGCAAGACCGCGACGACACAACGGCAATATATCAGGCGAGAAAAATTGAACGAAAAAAGTTGTCTCGTACTGGAGAATATTTTCAAACCGAAAGATAATATAATACTTAGAGGCATGATGTATTGCAGATGTGTTCGCGATGTTTCCACGCGTAAATCATGCTTTGTAACGGCAATTAACAATGCAGAACGATGTTTTTGATTACGGTAGGACGCTGGATGGACCATTTGGCATGCCTCTAAACGCGAACCGCGTATAAACAGATTGAATTATATTCGATTGTGTTATACGCACATTAGATATACACGGTGCGATATTTATGCGATCTGGCATCCGATCGACGGACTAAACGCGTGGTATTCGCGTGGATCGAGAACGAAACTGGAAAAGAGGCTGGACCTGGGCTGATGAGCATCTGAAAATAAAGTCGACCTAGACTTTTTCAATAATATGCAAATGCGCTTTCGCACAAAATTAATTAGTCGATGACGCACGAACGCGCTTTACGAAAGGGATGCGCGCGCTGTGCCTACCAAGCTCGCAAAACGGAAAATTTTACCATCAAACGAACTGTAATATTGAGCAAGTAGAAAAAAAATATATAATAACAATCAAATTTAAATAAAATAGAGTATTCAAAAAAAGTAGCGGCCATTGAAAATTTTCATTTAGAATGAATTCTGAATTGAATCACAAGAAGTTGAATTTTTATAATTAAGTTTCAAGTCTAAGTTTGCATTTCATATGTAATATTGGAAAATAGGCTATGAAGAAGAGGAACACATAATTATTGTTGGGGGGGAGGAAGTAAAAAAAAGTTTACTATTATTTCGACACGCTCCTCTCCGTCCCGACTTTGTCCGAACGTAGAGGTTGGCGAGACCTTGGTTTGTGACTCCAAGTCAATCGTTTCAACTTTTCTAATTCTCATTGAAACGGTTCCTGTAAATTGGCATTCCCTTTCCAATCTCTCTTGCAAATTTCAATTTATTCAGCGTCTTGAGGTTTGCCAATTTCTATAATAAAATGTCTCCATATATGTACATATGTCACGATGAATGATGTTTGTATGAATTCGCATTGTTTAAAAAATGCTTGTATTAATTGTTCTATTATATTGTACAATTAATACACCCGTCGCTTTGGAGTAATCTGTAAGTGCAAGATTGATTAATATAAAATGAAATAAAAAAAAATTGTACATCAATATTTACTTTGTAATAATATACATAGAATATAGACAAAGAAACTAATCCAAATGAATAAAAAAAATGAGAGTGAAACTGTTACCAGTGTTCAAATGAGTTGTGAAGGAGCGGTATAAAGGCACGTTGGGATAGCTAGCTGTCATCGCTTCGATCTGACACAATATTCCAATGTTTATTTAATAAGTTCGTTGATGCTTAAACTCTTCTAACTGCATGTCGGAGACATTAGCTTACTTCAATGTTCGCTAGCCCCCGTATGTCGGTAAAATATCAAAGCGATCTAAAAGTGGAAGTGGTTGAAATTTAGATCACATGATTTTGACGGGCAAGAATTTCATGTTACTAACTAATAAAAATCTTGCAAAAAACGGAAACTGTATGCCCACAACATCCAGAAGATAATCTTAAACTGCGATTTTTGACGATTTTAATAAGTATTTCTGTGTTTTTGAGCTACAAGAGCTAAAAACTTGGCCACCCTTAAAATATCGTGATCTGTCTGGAGAAAGAATTTTCTTCTCCGTTCAAGTCGAGACCGTGACCATCATCGCAAAGGTTTCCTTTAGATCCATAAATATCTCTGTTAGGTACTTTTTACCGCTTCAAAATTTAAATCCACAAGTAATAAAACTTGCCTTTGAAACTAATGCTATAAATAACCATAAGAATTTTAGTATCTATTTTAGTGTGCGGTAAGTTGATAAGAATTTAAAAACTCATGCTGTGAGTGAGTGGTGGGTAGGAAAGTGTAGTACAGTTTTGTACTAATTTTGTACTTCAAGGCGCAAAACTTTCTTTTTCATGAACTTAATAAATTTATACGACTTGTAATAGTGCTTTTTTTTTTAATTTTAAGTGAAATAAAGTGTTACTAATACAACTGTGAAAGTACATATTTGATACCCTGCCTACTCCAGATTTAGCTCGACCGTTTTTGTGGAAAATCTTACTGATATAAATCAACCAATTTAACAAATTGAGTTAACAAACAACATTCAACTGCTGTTATAGGAAACATACTGAAAAGAACGAAACTTTACAAAAACTCACATACACAGTATTCCTTTATAGGCAAACTTTTCATACCTACCACAAGGTCCGAAAAATTTCCCAAGAATTTAAAATATATTTCTCATATTAAATACATCGGCCACTCGCGAGCAACCTGTACGTAGGGAAGCTGAAAATTTGAACATACACGTGAACACCTTTCTTGGTGATATTTTATTTTGGGGTCAACGTGAGACTCTTCTTAAACGATAAGCGGCAAAAACACCTGAGCCTGTCCTAGCTTTTACGCGATACAGTTTTATATTGTACATTCAAAAAGGTTGCTGCTATTTGTATGTGAAATTCTATCTGAAAAAAATGTGTTCTAAAAAGAGCAAACATACATATGTGTATATTTTATCTTTTAACATATTAACCACACTGACATCACAGAATACTCGCGTCACCGTGATCAGAAATATGAGCATAATACAAATTTAATATACAATATAATTTCGAAAGAGACTTTGAATGTATGTATGTATGTTAATTTGTTTGTTTGGTTCGTGGAATCCGTGACGTTCAGTTCAATAAAAAAACAAATGAATATTCAAATAAATTTAAATAAAATAAAACTATTCAAATAAATTTAAATAAAATAAAACTATTCAAATAAATTTAATAAAATGTTTACTATTAGATTGGCCATGTTTAAGCGGTTATTACAAATACCGAGCGAAGCCGGGTTAAAACACTAGTACTATGTACATATACATATATAAGAAAATTAGCGAGACATTTATGTAATAGATAATAAATTTTTGAAATCATGTTTAAATACTGGTGGCATATTGGGTAGGATGGTTTTTGCCAATTTGATGGAGGAACCACTTCAACAAAAAAATCAGATTAATTGGCAAAATGTGATAGGAATGATCGACTCGTAGTCACAAATATCCAAGTCTGAATTAAAGATTATACTCCGAATAAATTATTTTCAATCTAGGTTAGCTCACGGGATTGAACCCGGTGACCTCTCGGTGCTTAGTATCAACGCAACCACCGATAAATGCTGCTGGCTATCTATGTATGTACATATGTATATGTATACAGCTGAGATTATTCGGATTAGGATTAGACCAGTTTAGAGCTGAGATTAGTTAATAGAAAGTTGCTAGACTACGAGTACGCGCTCGAGTTCCTAGTTTACAGTTTGAACCGACTCATCTTACGGTCCATTTACATCGCAGAACGTGAACGCGAAAATGGAAATTATGGAAAAATAATAGCTACAATATTTCAAGGGGGATAGCATTACAGCGACTTTTCAGAAAGACTCGATAATTCAAGGTGAGAAGTTATTCATTTAATTAAGCTGTTCTGTCGAGTATTAACTTGTCGATTATTTTTAAATTTATGATTTATATTATCGATGACGTCGAATGTTTTTATTAAATGAATACACGTTACCAAATCCGGCCAGTTGTTCAGAACCAACAAATATAAGTTACCATAACTTTTGAAACTTGGCTTCGAGTTCTTTGTGCGATTCCGTGAACGAGTTTCGAAAACGCACCCGTTAGGCTTTGCTTTTATGCCGTTTTTCCCCTTTTGCGGAAAAGTATTTCTTGCCGAAAAAAAGGGGGAGAATTAGGTCTTTTGAGACGCGTCTTCGGCGACACTGGAACGCGCGGCAAAATCAGTCATTCGGAAAAACATCGGACTTCTGCGACGAATGCGGCCAAAAAACGTATTTTGAATTTAAATCTATACGTATATTGTTTCCATTTATAAAAAAAAATCGTTCCCAACAAATGATCATTTTTTTACAGACGTATTTCAATTATTACATATAATATCAATGTACATATATAGGTAATTACATTGATATTATATGTCAAATATAATTTATATTTGAACACCCGCATCCAAAGGCTTTGAGGAAATTTACAAAATTGGCATTCGAGTCTGCCCCTCCCCCGAATATTAATAATGTACGGATTCGACTTCGGTATTTAATTAATTATTAACATCCGTATTTGTTGCACGGAATATTTCGATACTAAATTTTAAGCCCTTTCAAGACTGTTTATAAGCGCCAATTTTGATAAATTCATGAGCTAATCCGACGAAAGGGAGTATTAAAAATGCGGTGAATGCAATAAAAATTCACATTTGATAACCAAAAATGAATGTGCATTGTATAAAATAGTCATATTCATATTGAAATGTGAATAAAAATGATTTTATTCAATAATAGGCTGTTTTGAAATGCTATACCTATATAATTGGGGTGGGAAAACCTTTCGCCAATAATTACAAATGATGACTTGGACATGTGTAAAGGGTGGAAAATTTTAATTTTCACCTTCCAGCTATTTTTCCTGATGTCAATGGCTTCAAAATTAAATTTCAATTCCTATATGTTTCAACCCCACTTTTTTTCCTCGATTTTTTATGATTATAAAAAACATAGATTAAAGAATACTATTAATATCCAAGTTCCAATTGTTAAAAAAAAATCTCATACGGCTAAGTTGACAAAACTATGTATGTATGTACATATGTACATATGTATGTTTGATTTAACGTCCCAATTACTCAATTTTAGCATTGTGTGCCAATTTCCACTTATTATCCGTCACAACTATGTCTACAATGAAAAATAAGTTGTCCACATAAGAACTAAGTATACAGAAATAGATGCCATACTTAAACTTAGTGGATGCTTTCCAGGATTTTGACTCGACAACGGAAAGTTCATCTTCCCAAACTGTATCTAATTATTCATTTAAGTCAACTTTTCGTCAAATTAGATATTGCTATAATAATTACCAATTGAGAATTTGTAATACTAGAATATAATAAAATACTATGTATGTATAGTTTAATCGTATATATGTATATGTATCGTAATTTATCAAGCAATCTCAGTTCCGTCTATAAATTGGTAAAATGACATACATATTTTAACTTTTCATCCGAAAACATCTATAAATATAGAACAGATGATCCTTTTTAATTGTTTTTTAAAACAAAAAAAAACGAGAAAAAATTTTATATTGGATTATTAAAATTTAAAAAGTTTTCAACTAAGTGCTTCTGTTTTGGCAGAAAAGTCAAGCCTGAAAAATAAGCTTCAGATATGCATATTATGTACGTATATACTAGGGCTAATATTTTGACCCATTTTAAGGAAAGTCAAGACTTTGGACGAAAATCATGCGAACAAAGGTTTTATTTCGTATTCAACTTATTTATTCATTTAAAAATACTCGGAGAGGAGGCAAAGCCGATGGATCCAAGGATGCGTTCAATAATGAAATAAAATAAATGAAAAACTAGAGGAAATAAAATTTTTAGTAAATTTAAAAATTTATATGGAAGACTGAATTTTAACGGCTCTATTTGAAAATAAGGAATTTCTAATTTCATCGTAGGCAATAAATATCCTTTTGGAGTCTGAAAGTATGACCTCTCAATTGAGCATTTTTGTTTAACATTAGGAGGTTAATCATAGAACAATTGTAGTGGTTATTATTTTTATTACAATTTTGTAAACTTCGATTACATCGCCTTTCATTCCCCTTGTCTCCGATGTGGAAAGATTCGTTACTTTCAATTCCATATCGTATGAAAGCGATTAAAGTTCGGAAGACATCCTCGAAATTCTCCTTTGAACCCTTTCATAAATATGAAATCCTTTTTATTTATTAAAATAGTTCTTAAATCGCATTTATGTATATAATTTTTCAAACGAAACCCAATTTTTATTCATTTGTTTCAACATCATAATCGGCTTCGTTTTTTTATTCAACAAGAAAACTTAATTCATTTGTTTCGACATTTTTTTTAAATTATAATATTCGATTTCGTATGATTGATCAATGAATGGAAGGGATGATAGTATTTTAAGATGGAGTAAGTGTGGGGCGATGATAATAAAAAGGTGATAATATAAAAAAGTGCCTTAATAGTTTTGTTTGAAAGTTGAAGTTGGCGTCGAGTGGCGGCAGTTGCGGCGAGTGCACTCAGCCGCCGAGAGGGGGGACGGGGTGAGAGGGGAAGTGAGGGGTTGGAGTCGAGGGCTTCGGGGGGCGTAGCGCCAATGGGGGCCACAGCACGTATCGACCGTCGGGGGGCGCGCTCACCGCTAATGTGCGGCGGCCGCGCACGTGAGCGCCGCGCCGCTACTCGGACACAACTGCCGGGAGCGGTCGCCCCCGCCCCGCGCCTCCCCGGGCGCCCCCCGCGACTCCGCCCCCACCACGAGACAGGCGCCACACTCAACCCAGAGCGGCGCGACAACCACCGCACACACACTCGCACTCACACTCACACTCACACTCACACTCACACACCCTCTAATGCACTCTATGAAAAACTAGTGTTGGACCCGTTGATTTCAACGGGTGGTTTCGAAAAGGAATTGAAACTCGAATAAAAATAAAGTTAAAGATATTGAATCGACTGGTTTCGGAAAGAAATTGATGCACGAATTACGAAGTGATTACGAATTACGAACTACGTTTTGTGCATCGCCGACCTCCTGACGCCTTTGCCCCCGATGCCTCCGTCGCTCCGGGGCCTTCGGCCCCAGCGCCGCCGACGCCTCCGGCGCCCCCGACGCCTTCGGCACCCCGGGGGCTTCGCCCCCAGCGCCGCCGACGCCTCCGGCGCGCCCAGCACCCCCGATGCCTTCGGCACCCCGGGGGCTTCGCCCCCAGCGCCGCCGACGCCTCCGGCGCCCCCAGCGCCCCGATGCCTTCGGCACCCCGGGGGCTTCGCCCCCAGCGCCGCCGACGCCTTCGGCGCCGCCAGCGCCCCCGGCAATGAAAAAAATGAAAAAACTGAAAAAATGAAAAAAATGAAAAAACTGAAAAAATGAAAAAAATGGAAAAACTGAAAAAATGAAAAAAATGAAAAAACTGAAAAAATGAAAAAAATGAAAAAACTGAAAAAATGAAAAAAATGAAAAAACTGAAAAAATGAAAAAAATGAAAAAACTGAAAAAATGAAAAAAATGAAAAAAATGAAAAAACTGAAAAAATGAAAAAAATGAAAAAACTGAAAAAATGAAAAAAATGAAAAAAATGAAAAAACTGAAAAAATGAAAAAAATGAAAAAAATGAAAAAACTGAAAAAATGAAAAAAATGAAAAAACTGAAAAAATGAAAAAAATGAAAAAACTGAAAAAATGAAAAAAATGAAAAAACTGAAAAAATGAAAAAAATGAAAAAAATGAAAAAACTGAAAAAATGAAAAAAATGAAAAAACTGAAAAAATGAAAAAAATGAAAAAAATGAAAAAACTGAAAAAATGAAAAAAATGAAAAAACTGAAAAAATGAAAAAAATGAAAAAAATGAAAAAACTGAAAAAATGAAAAAAATGAAAAAACTGAAAAAATGAAAAAAATGAAAAAACTGAAAAAATGAAAAAAATGAAAAAAATGAAAAAACTGAAAAAATGAAAAAAATGAAAAAACTGAAAAAATGAAAAAAATGAAAAAAATGAAAAAACTGAAAAACTGAAAAAAATGAAAAAACTGAAAAAATGAAAAAAATGAAAAAACTGAAAAAATGAAAAAAATGAAAAATATGAAAAAAATGAAAAATATGAAAAAAAAATTTTGTTCCCCATACTGGTTGATGGTTGATCGTCCGTCACATACAAATATACAAATATACAAATATACAAATATACAAATATACAAATATACTATATATAAAAACGGACTGTCGCTAAATATATTTGTAGGCGTCGGCGGCGCTGGGGGCGAAGCCCCCGGGGTGCCGAAGGCATCGGGGGTGCTGGGCGCGCCGGAGGCGTCGGCGGCGCTGGGGGCGAAGCCCCCGGGGTGCCGAAGGCGTCGGGGGCGCCGGAGGCGTCGGCGGCGCTGGGGGCGAAGCCCCCGGGGTGCCGAAGGCATCGGGGGTGCTGGGCGCGCCGGAGGCGTCGGCGGCGCTGGGGGCGAAGCCCCCGGGGTGCCGAAGGCGTCGGGGGCGCCGGAGGCGTCGGCGGCGCTGGGGGCGAAGCCCCCGGGGTGCCGAAGGCATCGGGGGTGCTGGGCGCGCCGGAGGCGTCGGCGGCGCTGGGGGCGAAGCCCCCGGGGTGCCGAAGGCGTCGGGGGCGCCGGAGGCGTCGGCGGCGCTGGGGGCGAAGCCCCCGGGGTGCCGAAGGCATCGGGGGTGCTGGGCGCGCCGGAGGCGTCGGCGGCGCTGGGGGCGAAGCCCCCGGGGTGCCGAAGGCGTCGGGGGCGCCGGAGGCGTCGGCGGCGCTGGGGGCGAAGCCCCCGGGGTGCCGAAGGCATCGGGGGTGCTGGGCGCGCCGGAGGCGTCGGCGGCGCTGGCGGCGAAGCCCCCGGGGTGCCGAAGGCGTCGGGGGCGCCGGAGGCGTCGGCGGCGCTGGGGGCGAAGCCCCCGGGGTGCCGAAGGCATCGGGGGTGCTGGGCGCGCCGGAGGCGTCGGCGGCGCTGGGGGCGAAGCCCCCGGGGTGCCGAAGGCGTCGGGGACGCCGGAGGCGTCGGCGGCGCTGGGGGCGAAGCCCCCGGGGTGCCGAAGGCATCGGGGGTGCTGGGCGCGCCGGAGGCGTCGGCGGCGCTGGGGGCGAAGCCCCCGGGGTGCCGAAGGCGTCGGGGGCGCCGGAGGCGTCGGCGGCGCTGGGGGCGAAGCCCCCGGGGTGCCGAAGGCATTGGGGGTGCTGGGCGCGCCGGAGGCGTCGGCGGCGCTGGGGGCGAAGCCCCCGGGGTGCCGAAGGCGTCGGGGGCGCCGGAGGCGTCGGCGGCGCTGGGGGCGAAGCCCCCGGGGTGCCGAAGGCATTGGGGGTGCTGGGCGCGCCGGAGGCGTCGGCGGCGCTGGGGGCGAAGCCCCCGGGGTGCCGAAGGCGTCGGGGGCGCCGGAGGCGTCGGCGGCGCTGGGGGCGAAGCCCCCGGGGTGCCGAAGGCATTGGGGGTGCTGGGCGCGCCGGAGGCGTCGGCGGCGCTGGGGGCGAAGCCCCCGGGGTGCCGAAGGCGTCGGGGGCGCCGGAGGCGTCGGCGGCGCTGGGGCCGAAGGCCCCGGAGCGACGGAGGCATCGGGGGCAAAGGCGTCAGGAGGTCGGCGATGCACAAAACGTAGTTCGTAATTCGTAATCACTTCGTAATTCGTGCATCAATTTCTTTCCGAAACCAGTCGATTCAATATCTTTAACTTTATTTTTATTCGAGTTTCAATTCCTTTTCGAAACCACCCGTTGAAATCAACGGGTCCAACACTAGTACAAATATATTTAGCGACAGTCCGTTTTTATATATAGTATTCAAATTTTTCGTTAACAATTGAATGCGATTCTTTTTATTTTAAATGTTGCCATACTAAATAAAGAGCACACACATTCAAACGGTTGAAATGAACGAACATATTTATTATGCTAACAACACTCACGCATAGATATGAAATTTCAGTTCGATACATTGAATGGTTTCAAAGATAAACCTCGAACCAATACTTCAAACCAATTGACATACAAATATAATTGTATGAAATTCATCATACCTATTGCATTTACATTCAGTGTTGCTGTAAGGATGCGAAACGAAGGCTATTCGTGGCAAGCTTGAACAAGATAGTGTCCTTTGAAATGTAGTGTTACCGGAGGATGTTAAAGATCGAATGGAAGGAGCATTAGGGTTTCTGAAAACCCGGGTTTTCAAAACCCGACGGATCCGGGTCCAATATTTTGAAAACCCGACGGGTCCGGGTCCAAAATTAAAATCAAACACTTTCAGATTTTAAATTATTATGTAAAAGGCGATAAAAACGTGTAATAAAGAAATACAAATACAATATGGTATACAAACATATAATATAAAAAATACAAATATATAATAATGAAATAAAAATACAAAAATATAATAATGAAATACAAATACAAATTCAAATAAAAGTTTAAAAAGTTTCATAGTATAAAACGAATGAAATTCCAATAATTTAATGTATCATTGTCCTAATAGAATTTATGATATCATGATATTTCATTGTTGTGTTCAAGGTAAGTGTATTGTTTAATTTCAAAACACGAGAAACTTAATAGGATACCCAATATTAATTAATTTTAAGGTTTCATCACATCAACATAAAAAATCTCATAATGATTAATTAAAAGAAAAATTATATACATACATTTATTTAATTACTGCACTCTCTAAGATGAATCTAAGGGCGGTCCAGGTTATAGATGTGTAGCGGGAAGTCAAGTAGATAAGTTCAATAGTCGCGAATCAATAAAAAAACAGGCCGGATAAATGTGAAATGAAATGAAACAAATAACGAATGAATGTTTTAAACAAAAGTGTTTCGTTCCTCACATGCTCCTAGAGCATGTGAGGAATGAAACGGTCCTACAGCTTCTTCATAATGAGAACTGCAGTAGCGAAATGACAAAAGAACCACCAAAGCAACCATCGCAAAGTTTATATATATTTTTTTTATTTTATTTTATTTAAGGAAAACCAACAGTCTTAATTTCAAAACAGAACAAATAATAAAATACATAACAAAAGACCAATTATAGATTTCCGCTGGTAGTAATAAACTAAAACATACACGTAATCATACATAAATATTCAAATAAACATAAGAAAAAACAGAGAAATTAAATTAAAAGATTATTCAAAAAATGACTTAACTATTAACTTACTTTATTATCATATATACAATATATGATTATAAAATTCCTCTCATAAATTAACCATTGATGGCCCTGATGGAAATTTTTGACCAGTAAGTAATGGCGTTTTGGGAGGAGGGTGTATTATAATAAAAAAATTAGTGTACATATATGAATTTTAATTATTCATTTTAATCATTTTTTCAGTAATAGAAAAGCAATATTATTCAACAATTTGTTCGTAGGATAAATGAGTTTTACAAATATCTTTCAAAGCAAGACAAACAACAACACAAAATATATTTGGGAGTTCACATTTTTTTATGGGAAAAATCGACGTGTTTATACCTGAGACTGTTCTAAAGAATTTCAATATTCTATTTTTGTTGGTTTAGTATTTTAATTCAAATTCATAATAATACATTAAATAACGTGAATAGTCACGATCATATCTAGGGTGGGCGACTGCCCACCTCAGACCCCCCAAATGACGTCCCTGATCAACGAGCGAAACATTAGCATTTAAAATCTATCGACACATATAAATTATATGATCTATTATTAATTAAAAATGTATGAAAGATAATTAGAGTCTATAATGCTAGTTATAGTGGGAAAAAGATAAATTTATAGGTGTTTAAACAATTAAAATTTTACAAAACGAGTGCAGGGAGGGGGTGTGGAAAGTCAAACAAATAAGGTTAAACGCTCTTGGCAAAGAGTTAACAGTCACACTCTCCAAAATTTTCCAGAAATTAGTTTGTGGTTTGTGGTCAGAAATTGGATCGTTTCCTATTAGAGTTTGCCAATTTATCGATAGTGTTTCGATTTCCATTGAAACACTTCCTCCAGTATTGGCATCCCTGTCCATTTCTTTCACTAAAATTTGAGTTACTCGGCATTTCGACTTTTCACTTACATATTTGTATAAATGCTGTTAATTTTTCCATATACATATGTCTCTGTGGATATTATAATGCCTGGTATAATGCTTACAATGCTTCTGTACAAAATTTGACCATAGATGTCGTGTTTAAAGTAAAAAATTATTTATTAATTTTGTATTTATAATTGATATTTCTTGATCTGTATAGTGCACTCCTCGCATTGGAGCGATCTGTAAGACGAGCGTATATGATTGATTGAATAAAAAATAAAAATTAGAAAGTCATTACATACATATCTACAAGTATTTATGTAATTAGAAACAATTCAACCGATTCCTCAGAATTGAACTGTAATGTAAATGTAAATGAAAAGATACCGTACTCTTAAATAGAAAGCTAGTCAACAAAACGCATTCTTGATCGATCACAAATGAGCTATTCAGGATAAACTAAAATGGAATATGTATGTAGTCAATATAAATTCGAATTCTAACAAAGGTGTTTAGATATTGTCCTCGTTCAATCAATAAATAAGGACATGGCCATTTGAGTGAAATGTGGAGCATGTCTTGAATCCTAACGCACTTCCTGCGGTTAGAATAGTATGTACCTACATACAAACATACTTGTATTTGTACATATTTAGGTATATGTACGTACATGTGTAATTTATTTTCGGTTGGTTAAATTGCTTGTTGCTCGTACATGTATACAGGTGGATGCTTGAGCTTGATTGATCTGTTTCTGGCGTGTCACGAAAGTTTCATTGCGATGATATGGTACATATAAATTGATACGAATTTATAAAAAATTACGATTTTTGTTTAGGTAGCATAATAGATAATCCTCAAGAAGAAAACTCAAATGAAAATTTCTGACAAATTTTGGCTTTTCAATGATTTCCAATTGTTTTCAGTACATAACTAGCAGCGAGGACTAGTGGTTATCATACATATGTACATATGTACATATGTACATATATATATGCTTTCGAACATAGTGGTCACGGATTTGAGTCCCACTGGTCGCTGCTGACCACATCTTGGTTTGTGACTTCAGGTCGATCGTTTCCTATCAAAGTTTGTCAATTTATCTGATTTTCATTGAAACAGTTCCAATAAATTGGCAACTTTTATTAATTTCTCGTTATTTTTGAGTTTTGTCGAAATTTGACGATTTATATTTAAAAAAATACTCTGAAAATGTAAATTTATTAAAAATGTATCCATAGATGTTTATAGGATGCTTTGTTAAAATTATTCTAAATATTGTATATTGATGTTTGTAATTGGCCAGGAACAGGCACATTGGGGTTTATCTGTTAGGCCTTCCTGGTATACATGTGTAAAATAAGAGTCCCACGAAAAGCATAAATTTTGTATTCAACAATGATATTCATTAAATAACTGCATTGAATTGCATCGGATACATTTTACCTTAGAATATATTTTATGTATCTTAATCAAACCATCCTAAATTTTATCAAAAAGTTATCGTATGGTATAATCATGTCTTAAAACTCATCAAAACCATTTTTATAAATATATTTATTTATTTTTATACCAGGAAGGCCTAACGGATAAACCCCAATGCGCTTTTCTATCAAATTACAAACGTCGATATACTACTATTTTTTTATAGTATCATTAATACGGTAATTGGATTATTAATCACATTACGATCGCCCAAAAGACAATTTTTACCATGAAAATCGTGAATACGGAATATTTGGCACTCGAGTTCTCGTTAGTATGATGGACTTTTCGGCTGCCAGATGTTCCGTTATAGAGATTTTAGTCACTTTTGTGTGAGCGCTTTGTGACCAATAATCACCGAACCCATAAATACATATATTAAAAAATAGTGTTAATATTTCAAGAAATACATTTCGTTACAGAGATACATACAGAGTGGGTAGTATATTTATAATATAAACTTGAAATTCCGAAAGATAGGGAAGCTTTTTGCCAATTTGGTGGAACCATTTCAATGACATCAGATAAATTGGCAAACACTATTAGGAAACGGTCCACGGTCTGGTCAGCAACACCGGGCTAGGGAATGAACCCATGACTACTCAGTTGAATGAATTACACGCTTTTCATTGAGCTATGTTGCTGACAGTATTGATATGAACAATTAGTATAGCTAACAGCATAGCTCAGTGGTTAGCGTAAATGCTAACGACTGATAGGTCCCGAGTTCTAGCCCTAGTTTGACCTCGATTGATAGGAATCATACCCTGTATGATTCGAAGTACTTCTGCGATTCTGCTGGTCAGACTCGGATATTTAGCTAGCAGCATGGCTTGGTAGTTGCGTTGATACTGAGCATCGAGAGGTCGCCGGATTCGATCCCGTGAGCTGACCTAGATTGAAAATAGTTTATTCCGTGTATAATCTTTAATGCTGCTCGTCAGACTTGTAATTTTTGACTACAAATCGATCGTTTCCTATTAGTGTTTGACAATTTATCTGATTTTTTTAAACAATTCCTCGCCAAATTGACCTACCGTCTATTTGCCATCACTATTGAATATAATTTCAAATGAATAATGAATACGATTTATTTATAATACATATGTATATCTGTAAAATTTAATCCATTCGTGTCATTTTGGAATAACTTGTTGTAGCACAGTGGTACATATAAGTTTTAGTTACAAAAAAAAATATTTTTTTGCTTTAAAATTTATCATTAAATTACAAACATATACATATGTATGTATATATGTAAATATATATAACGCATCTACGAAGAAAAAGTTATAATGCATAAATTATAACTTTTAAAGAAATATAATATATAGATTTTATAATTAGATATCTCTAAACTCTAAAAGGGTGAAATGCAAAAGAAGGCTTTCTCCGATAACATAATAGAGTTTTCCAAGCGTAAGCAAATTGATATAAGTTGATTTTTTTCAGCCCTTCTCTGAAACCGGGTAGGACCTTTTTTGGCGTGGATCTCAACCGCTAATGTCGATGCTAATCACGACGCGCAGAAACCGAGGAAACTGCTGTGTTTAATGGGCGCCAAACGATTCCAGAGAGTGCAAAAAACAAAGGGGCCTTTCCGCGAAGGAAAAGCGTCTCGAGTTTTCTGACCGCGAATACGCAGACCGTGACGCCTTTTTCCACAGTTTTTCACCCGAAGATTTCTCTCTCTCTCGCATTTCTGTCGACCCTTGCCCACTCCACGTATTTTTCCCGTGTTCGTCGATCCGTCGTACATGCAAAAGCTCGTTTGAGAATCGTTTTTCATTTCGATCACGTAAACGTTTGTATCCCGTCACGTATCAGAGATTGTAAAAAGGTGTGCTTCATACAAGACTGACCCATTTTTTTAGTATATATAATACATATGTACGTATGTTATTTTTTTTCTTTTGAGGTTTTCCTACTTATCAACGTGTATCATATTTTGTATTTGTTGAAGATTTTCAATGAAAATTTTCATTGAATTGTCGTTACTCAGCTTAAAGTGGTCAACTTATATAAGTTATATCATTAAAACATGTTTTTAATTGACTCCAAGCTAATTGAATAATATTTTATTCCTGATATTGTATGAAAACATATTTTACATATTATACAATGCTCTTAAGGTACATATATGTCATCATCCCCCATTGAATTAAATTAGTCCCCTTAAGAATAAATATTTTGCAGCATTCGAGATGCTTAAAAGCCGTGTTACTAGTAACCCAAAAAAGGCAGGCCTGTTTTTATTTTTTTAATAATAAAAGTTTCAAAATATGTATGTTATCCTACCTCACAAAGTAACCAAGGTGTTGTCTCAAAATTTCAAGATATTTATCTAATATATAATTTCGAAAGAGACTTTGTATGTATGTAAGGTTTAAAGGTTTGTTGGGAGCATCGAAAACTTTCTAAATCAAATTTTCTATGACGACGACATCGATATCGTCAAATATTATATTTTTTCAATTCAAATAAATTTAATAAAAAAATAAAAATGAATGTTTACTATTAGATTTTTTTGCCATGTTTAAGCTGTTTATTTTAAAAATACCGAGCGAAGCCGGGTAAAACCACTAGTAATAAATAAAGTTTAAAAAACATATTGTTTTTAAGCATTTTTTGTTAATATAAAAGATAAGCACCATATTGTTCAATGTAGATGTCTTAAATGGATGAAATACCTTTATTAATATTAATATTTTTCGGATTTAATATGGCGTCCATTAGATGTTAGATTTTTTTACAAATATTAGCGAAGAACCGACAGCCGATTTGAACCGGTTTCATTGGAATATTCAAAACCGACAACCGATTTTTAAAAGTCGGTTTTTGTTTAAACCTTTATATGCACATTGTAGAATGTGTTTAGTATTCATGTACAAGTTTGGCCATACATACATAGATGTCGCTATAATAATGTAGAAAGCTTTGCCATAGATGTCGCCTTAGGGTAACCTGTCATAGCATAAATCACTTTTCATTATTTAATATGCTCTCATTTATTATATGTGAACTTACATTATAACTGATATTAATAAGAAAGCTTCATCCTTTGTAGGCAATATAAGTTTCACATCACATTTTAAAAATGTTTGTCAAAAAGTTTTAACCTAATACAATAATTTTCTTGGGCCTGTCTTTTAGACACCAAAATGAAGTTGAATTTTATCAGGTTTTTATATTTATGAAGCTTGAACCTGTTAACTGTTGACTGTTGTTTAATACTAATACGATTGATTAAATTATATTATTCATATTTTATTTATAACAGTTTTTATCACATATTCGAGTGAGCAAAAAAAAATTTTTTCCACATTGCTTGACACCTTTTCCGTAGAGTGATGTATGAGATTTTTCGAGTTAATAAATATTTATTGAATGGACGACATTTGACGAGGCTCGTACATTAAACACACACAGAATACATATCGTTTCAGAAGATTCGGGCAGCTGAAAAAATAAATAAAAAAGGGAGAGAGCGTGTGTGCATTTTATAAATATAAATAATGCATTTTAATAATTCAAGTATTCTCGGGCACGCGCGACTGATTTTGATTAAATTTTCGTTCGACGATGAGGGCTTTCGAACCGGAACCGGAACCGTACCTCGAAGTGTGAGGACGCAATTTTGGAACCGGTGCCTTAATTTACACCCCGAAAATTACAATCGATATTCAGACAAATGCAATTAAAATTTAATTTGAATGAAATACACATTAAATTATGACAAAGCTATATAAAATTCATTTATATTTAACGTCAGACATTTTTCACAAGGGAATATTGCAATTAAAAACAAAGTGTTAATTACGGAGACGGGATAACATTTAACAAACATTTTCCTTCACAGCAGAATTTGCATTTTAATCCTTTTCGTGGAAATTAGAGCAATTTTACGCTTTACATGGTTTTCCGTGAAGATTTTCCTGATAAAAAGCTTGTGGGTAAAATGGACATTTTCAGCGTGTAATTTTGTACGTTCTCTCGTGTGTAAAATTTCATCCCGATGAATAGTTTGTACGAATTCGTTAGGGAATAGGATTATGCGTCTGTTTATCTTGTCTCTATTGCCTTGATTGACTGTGTAAAAGCTTCTGGGTAATTAGAACGTCACAAACTTTCAACGTGGGTTCGATCAATTATCGATTTTCCGTCCTGTACACCACTTCTAAGAGGAAAAGTCAAATGGAAAACCTTTTTTAAACGAATCAATTATGGAAAATTTTCAATTCGAAGTTTAACCAACCACCTTAATTAAAACGATTTCGCACACAACACATTCGCTAGAACTCGTGGCTGTACAGTTTAAATGTTCAAAACTCAATTTTGGAACTTTTAAAGCGAATCATTACCACAGTATATAGAACTTCGAATGTTCGCTTTCCTTGTTCGTTGTGGTTTGGTTTCGATGTAAAGAAATATATGACGTCAAATTTAACAGCATAAAAATTAGAATTGAACATATGTATGAATGGCTTATGCTATTTCTACTTATAGACTGTTGAAAATCGCTAAAAGAAATACCGGGTCCGAAGTAGATTTGCCTGCTGTGTTTAAATGTAAAACAACTGGCTCTATTTTTTTGTGGATTTGAAAATATCACGGTTGTTGTGTTACTAAGATTCATTGATTTGATCGTTGTACATTTACTTTGTGAAAATCACTGGAATAATCAATAGTTTCCTTCATTACAGTCAACATACAAATTCATTAATTTTTCACATAACTGACGCAATACTGACTAAATCATCAGGTCAACTTATTATTATTGTTATAAAGTCATATACATACAAATATATAAATATTATTGTTATTCGAGAGATAATCTTGGAATTAAAACCAGCAGTATACCGTCGAGAGGTTCCGATTTCAAGCCTCGGTTTGACTTTAATTTAAAAGAATTTATTCGGAGTATTTTTGCAGTGCTGCTAATCAGATTTGGATATTTTTATTCCAAGTTGAACGTTTTCCAAATTATCTAATATCATTGTTGGAACGGTTCGCCACTATTTGAACAAAATTTCAAATTTCAAATTTATAAATTTATACATATACAAGTTTAAAACCACAGGTGTCGCTTTAAGGCGACCTGTAATGGCACCATGGTAATTTTTTTTATATTTTATTTTAAATATAACTATTCCAAAGGCTGCATATTTTTGTATCGCGGTGATGAATTTATGTACATATGTAGCTTAAGAAGGCTGGACACCAGCACCTTGTCAATACAAACGTATTATACTTCTCCCTTTCTCAATTATGGCACTAGAAGAATTATTTTTTTAATATGCTATGTATATATCTTTTTATTTTTTTGATTAGTTGTTTTTTATAGGAGCTAGGAGCCACCAAATATCTACAAAATCACCTCGTTTTTACACCCACGAAAAGAGTCCAGCGTGCTAATTTAACGGTTGATTTTTAAAAAAATACCAAGACACAAACATAGAAAATATCTCTTTCATACCTATTATGATTTTTTTTTTAAATTGGTCCAGTTTCGGAGGAGAAAACTGGAGAATACGAAACCTCGATTTTGTCGATATAAATAGGTATTATCTGGTCGAGGCGCAACTGTCGCCTTTTCTCAATATATATACATACATATGTATGTATATATTGATATATATATATATATATATATATATATATATATATATATATATATATATATATATATATATATATATATATATATATATATATATATATATATATATATATATATTATATATATATATATATATATATATATATATATATATATATATATATATATATATATATATATATATATATATATATATATATATATATATATATATATATATTGTCATTGCATTCACTCAATATATACATTCGCTCAATATAATATATCCAAGAAAGGAACGGCAACAAAATTAAGGTTTCGGGTATCCAGCCCTCTTAACGTCAAAAACCTGAATCTTTGAAGATTAAGTATATGTATGACAAATTACATATATTACATAACCAGCAGCATAGATCAAAGGTTAGCATGTAATGCTTTCAATTTTGTGGTGACGGGTTCAATCCCGTATGTTGGATGTGACTCCAAGATCGATCGTTTCCTAACAGAGTTTGCCATTTTTTCTGATTTCATTTAAACGGTTCCAACTAATTAGCAACCCTGTCCTATCCCTTTGGCAAAAATTCGAGTTACTCAACATTTCAATTTTCACTAATTAGGAAATGCTACATAAATTTGTTAGTAGATGTCTCTGTGGTTGTTAATCGTTTGACCATTGATCTGGTTAAATAAATCGGTATATACCTGTTTAAATAATTAATAAATAATAATTATTCTAATTGTTATTAATAAATTAAATATAAGCGAACATATGAGCCGTTACTTTCGAAAGTGGCAAAAGTCAACTTTTCTCCATTTCGAGAAATATTTAGCAAAACCTACAAAACCTGGCCTGCAATACTTTTATTCTGCTTTTCCGACATTCTGGACATATCAAATTAAAAGAATTGATAACAATTTATGAATTAAGTCAAACAGAAATAGTGTTTTTAAATCTGAAAATTGGACTTTTGCCAATTTCAAATATAACGACTCATATGATAATTTGAATTGTATTGAAGGAATTATTTAAATAAACTTTTTGAAAAAATGAAAAACAAATGCCAAAAATAAAATATCATTCTTTTACATTTTCAATAAGATCTTAATAATAAAAAAAACACATTTCATCATAATACATGACAAAGAAATAAGCATCAATGGTAAAAATGAGAATTTCCTCAATTAGGTTGATCATTAAAAATGATTCGGTTCTCGCTAATCTTTGTCCCTTGTTTAATAAGCGATGGCTGAAAGTTTCCGATGTGGGTATATCGTTGTGGCCTGTGACAGAATCCATTATTGCAATATCGCCGTAATGTCGAAGAAAGTCTACCCTATCATCAATCATCGGTTTCGGGTCACCAAAGTATTTCTTTCTCTCTTGAAACCCGAAGATTTTCAACGGAAAGAAATTCCCGCAGGACTTGTACTAATTTAAATTATTATCGCTCGAAAAACACGGTGTCCGTAGGTAATACCGAATTTCGGTATTCGAATAGTTGAACATACATACTATGTACATAAGTACGCAGAATGTTTTATCTAAGTTTGTTAGTAACGCACCGAAGGATGTTAACATAATAAGAATATTAATTTTAAGCTGTTTTCACACCGGCAATACAGCAGCTTGATGTTCGTGTTTGTTTATCAGTTGAGAGTTAATTAGAATTTCTTAATTGCTTGGTGGTTTATGTTATATTAAATTGTCTAGTTTGCGATGATATCTTCGTGAATTAAATGAAAAGTTGACCGCCATTTACATATAAAAAGGTTGGATTTTGAATTGGTTAGAATGTTCCGAATCTCATTTACCTTTAATTATCCTAACGATGTGAATGCGTTTCATTGAACAACTGTAGTAATCGTAAATATAGGAGACACAAAGAGAAAAAATGCATTACAATTCATAATATATTCTTATTCTCAAATCAGCCAAAAAGGCGTTAATGTATCCAAATATCGATGACATTATATTGTATTAATTTTATCCATGGTGCCATTACAGGTTGCCCCATAGTAACACCTATTGTTAAACTTAAACCTACAAACATATATAAATTTGAAATTATATTCAAATTAGTGGCGACAAATAGGTGGTAGGTGGCTTATTTGAAAACTAACCGTTTCAAAATTAAAATCAGATAAATTGGCAAACTTTGATAGAAAACAATCGACTTGAATTTACAGGTCTGTAGCAGACATACCCAAAATAAATTCTTTTCAATCAATGACAAACCAGGGCACGAACCTGGAACCTCTCAGGTTCTAAAAATTAATAAAATGAAAAATATTATATTTGTTAAATTTATAATTATTTATAAAGAAAAATTAATTAAAAATATTATATATGAGATATAATTTACATTAGAATTTAAGCTTATTGACGCAACATATTAAATTAAAGGCATTATTTAAATACATTAAAATAGCATTGCTAGCTGCAAAAGGAGCACTGAAATTTTTATTTGGAAATCGAGAAAATATCAATAGTCAAATAAGTTTGGAGCTTCTTTTTAAAATAAAAAGTGAGATGAGAAAATGACAAAAAATAGAATCGAATCGAATTGAATCACTATATAAATTTCTTCAAAATCCTAGTGTACATATTTACATGATACATATTTCAAACTTAACTACATATTTTTATTTAGATGATACATATTTCAAACTTTTTCAATAACAGATTCGCAATGTTGTATTAAAACTGTTAAGCAGACTCTTTGAAAGCAGTTGTTATGTTGAACGAAATGTATCCCATGCTGACTAAGATTTGTCTCTTGAAATATAAATTACATATGAGCCGTCTAGTTTCAAAACCAGATAGATCCATTTTTTTCAATTTTCATTTTTTGTTATTTTTGTTAGGTCAAAATACGGATCCATATGTTGGCCAAGTAAGAAAGTTCAAAGCAATTTACATCCTATTGAATTACTTAGCTAAAGTCAAGGTTTGTTTCAAAATCAGATAAGTCTCGTAGTTATTGGTCAAAAGTGAAAATACAGTCAAGGATGTAAACATCTCTAACCAGTTTATATAAAATATTAAAAAAAAATAAAAATAAAAATTAAGCTATTTATAATTTTTTCCTTGTTCCTGAAAAATTTCTAAAAACTGACTCATCTGGTTTTGAAACTAGACGGCTCATATGTAAGTTTGACTATACACAGAATAGAAAGCTTAAAATAATTAAAGCACGGAGATATATGGCTGTGATAATGATGATTAACACCAATATCCAACTAAAAAAGGATTCAAAATGCGTAAAATTACTAGCTATTTTGTTGATTTTTTACTTTATCTATGTACGTAGTAACAATAGATGAAGTTTTGTGATCATGCGAAAATTCGAACTCAAGATTTTGACTGATTCGAACTCAGAATCGATTACTGATCACGTTTTCATGATCTAGAAAAAATGTGTGTGTGTGTGTGTGTGTGTGTGTGTGTGTGTGTGTGTGTGTGTGTTTGTGTATTTTGGAGATTTTTTCAACACCGTGAGTCCTATCAAACCGAAACATAGTATCGGTTACTGAAATTCTTATTGACACTACGTAAATTTTTTTCAAATTTTTAAGTTGACCGGAAATGGTACCTCCCCTTATAGGTGTCCTCTTTTTTTAAGTTTTTGAATTCGATTTTCTCCCAAACTACTAACTGAATCGGACTGATTTTTTTACATGTACTAGAAATAATAATTTTTATAATTTTATATTTTTTAAATATTTTTATCTGAGCCGGAAGTAGTACTTTTACTCTAGTTTTTAGAAATGATAATGAGAATTCAGGTTTTTGTTTTCAGAAATATAAAACAAAAATGCGTTTTCCATGTTTAAAAATAAATCTCATTTTAGTTTTTACTGAAAGCATTTCTTTGAGAGGCATTGCCACACAATTTTAAAAGGAACGAATTTAAATGTCAAAATAATGAAAATAAATATACATATATTGTTTTATAAGTAAACAGATATTTATAAGTTTACAATCCCTCTGAAGTATCCGTCGTTATCTCAGTGATGCTTCCAGTTCATACAAAATCAAAGAGAAATTCATGATACACATACATACATACGTAAGCCGCAATCCTCAATTACGCGAAGGACCATGATAAAGGATGAAATATTGCGAATTGCGATTTGATACGTTTATGTACAGAATCTTATGAGAAAATTTGTTTTCGAATTCCTAAAAATGTATTATTATATATGAACATATACGGCGACCGTCATTTGTTTATTTATTTGTATTTTTAATTGAATTTTGTTAGAAATGTTCAGTTGTTATAATTATTTAATAAAACACATCATTGGCATTTGTTCAAGAAAAGAATTCTTACTAAAATTAAATATAATATGTGCTTTCAATGCAATAAAATAACTAAGCAAAGATTGGTCCAATTTATATGAAACTCCTGATAAGGTACATATATGGCACATTTACTTTAATTTAGATCAAAATTCGATAGCTATCGACAGGTAATTCACACACAAATTTTAGTGGCCATCCCTGGTTTACAGGTTCCAATATAGATATGCATAAGTGTATAAAACTAGGGATATGTATGTACGTTGTTGAAGGCTCTCATTGTGCTTGACAATTAAGCCTCCCCTTATCAACTGGGCCTCAGCTTTACGTAGAGAGGGGACAATTGTCGCTTCGGCTTCATCTTCACCTCCAGCTGCACACTCAATCTAATGCCCCCTCGTATTCACATCGTATTTTTCAATTAAGAGTGGATAATATGACGATTCAAAAGGTGTGAATTGGGTATTTCAAAATGTTCAAAGACTGTATGAATTAATTTCGAATAGATTTTGTTTCTAAAATAGCTTCATTGTTACTTGGTTCAAATATGAACAAACAAGAACAGAACAAACAAAGAGAGCTTTGTAATATGGTAAGTATAGAATCAAATACAATTGTATCAATAGCAACGCTATTTATTACTTTTGGCTAAATTGTTGGCTTTGACTTGTTGCTTGCCGTCGTGTATCACATCGTCTTTCAGAATATAATTCGGCGTGAAAAATCTTTTAATTTGAAGTTAAATTTTTATTTAAAAACATTCAACTATGTATTGACGTGTAAAATTTAAATCTATGTGTAATAATTCGGTAAGTTACTTCTAAATATAAAAAAAATAGTTAAAACCCACTTCCAGATATGTATATGTCTTATATTAAAGCAATACAATTCAAAACAATGCTACCCAAACTGTATTCTGCAGAAAGATAATGATTTTTGCAATGTTTCGATAAAAAAATGAATAAGAAACTTTTTGTAAAAGATTTTTATTTCAACTTCAGGTAAACAGCAGTACGAAAAATATCCTTTAGTAGATTTTAAATGGATACATTCATATGTTCCGTAATATGTACGTGGCGTATTTTAATGGCAGTAACAGACACGATCTATTAATATTTAACAGCAGTACATGTCACCGAATTGTATCATGCAGAATTCGGTTGTGGAAATCTTCACGTATAACTTGACGTCATAGTGGCAAGTGCACCTGTACTAACGAAAGTGTTTCTATTTCCATATGAATACTTTCGGTTATCGTATACGTATCATTGTGTTCTGAAATGTATGTATATGTATGTGAGCCGATTTTGCCTTGCACTCGTCCAAAACAAGTATGAACGTGCCAAAAACGGGCCGTGCTGTACCTTATATTATAAATAGAAGTAGTCTTTTCCGTGCAATGTTGTGCCATGCTGTTTCTATTAATATTATACAAGGGTATGTGTCATTGAAACATATCAGGTAGAATATATCAGTTTTATTTGGCTACTGTGGAAATATTCAGACGTGTCATACGAGTATAAATATTTTCAGAAATGTCATATTGTAACAATATCGAATCCACTATATGATTCAAGCAATATTTTGCCGGATCATCACACTCTGTAATGTATAGGTATATGTAAGCCAATTTTGACTTATTTTGAACGTGCCGGAAACGGGCGGTGCTGTATAGTATGAATAGAAGTAGTCTTTTTCGTGCAGTGTCGTGCCGAAATGTTGACGTTCAGTGCCGGATAATATAAGCGAACCTTTAGTTGGATCATAAAGTTTTTATTACAAAGATTTTTTTTCAAAATTTAAAATCGCTTACCATTCACGCACCCATTTTTATTACATACCAGTTGTTTGACCCGGCTTCGCTCAGTATTTGTAATATAAACAACTTAAACATGACTAATAGTAAATATAATATTATTCATTTGTTTTTTTATTAAATTTATTTTAATCGAAACCATATCGAATCGTCGTCATAGAAACAACCAAACATTACATACTTACAAAGTTTCTTTCGAAATTATATATTAGACGTATTATTTATATTTTTATTCATTTTTCAAAACAAAGAAATCGTCTATTTTGCTTCCTTTGTAGATTATCGTGGATATCTTTTGAATATTTTCTTTGTCTACTTCAAGCTATTAGCTGGATTTTTTTCAAATATTATATTGATACATATAATATATATGTATGTATATGATAAATAGTTTAAATAAATTATATATGTATGTATATGCATATATGTAGGTATGTACATATGTACATATATAGTAGGAAATAAAATAGCCGCGTACGAAAAATCGATGAAAATATGTATAACATATGTAAATAAGAAAAATCTTCGTTCTTTTTGATAGAATTTCTCATACACGTGTGATACTATTTTTATCTCTATTATTTTTATGATTAATCGTAACCTAACGCTGTTGCTTATAAATCGTTTTGTTCTGCTCGCCGTCGCGATTTTCACTTATTTTCACGCTGCGGAAATCTTTTTGGATATCGGCCAAACATCACAGGACTTTCCCACACACGGAAGAGCATTTCGTGAAAGACGATTTCGATAGTGAAAACTCACTAACGTTCCCGCACACACGTAGATACATTTCCCGAAGCGAAGACGGGACACTTTTCGCCGAATTTATTTAGCATGGTATTAATTTTTTCAAATCGAATCGGGTCAGCATCGATCCCGCCGTAAAGCATTTTCTCCTATCATTATTATCGTCGAATGGTAGGATGGGGGCAGAGGGGGGTGGGGGAATAGGGATTGAAAGAAAAATCGCTTCACATTCGGAGGGGCCTTTATTCGCGTATCACCATCAAAGGCAGCCATTAAGGCAGTGATCTCTTCGCGTATACGTTATGAGCTTAATGTACGATGATCACTCTCGAATATAAAACGGAGGAGTAATTCCGCTCCGGTTTGATTTCGACTGCTGCGAACGATCGTAATGGCCAATATAACGGTGATATTTTTCAAGCTTCTTATATCGTTACACATTTTTATGACGATCTTGAAATACACCATGTATTGTACCTGTCTGCATAATAATCCCACAGCGATACTGATAATGTTTATATATATTTTTTATTTTATTTATTTTAATTTATACCAGGAAGGCCGAACAGGTAACCCTAATGCGCCTTCCTGGCCAGAAACATTGTACATTTGATACAAGTATTATTATGAAATAGTGTTGTACCCGATGACATATCATCGCATGGGTGTTGGCATATTAGTTATTGAATAAAAATTAAATTAAATTAAAAAAATCGTCGGTCATGTGTTCGATTTTTTTCAAATATCTTTTTAATATATTTGATTTAATATTTATTTATTGTTTAATATTAAAAAAAGGAAAAAACCTACATGTAAACAATATAAATAATCAATAGAACAATTAATTGATTAATTAAATAAATTTTCAATAGATGGCGCTCAATGCTCAGAAACTTATTGCCCAAGAGGAAACATTGGCGGCAAATAGTATATAGTATGTATAGATGTTTTTTCTCGATCTGTTATTATGTTCATATTATATTCGGATTACCGATTAATTTACCGCCATCTATTATTTTCAATAGATGGCGGTAAATTATATGCGAAAAAATTTGTAGCGATCAGTATATATAAAAGTTTTTTTCTTTTGTTATTGTATTCTTATATATGTTTTGGCAGTGGTTTAGCTGTGAGTACAGCGAGCGTTATATCAGACATACAGAAACACAGACAGACATACAGACAGACAGACATACGGAATAGACTATGTTCAAATTTGTAAATTTGCAGCATTTTTAAAACAATTCAGTAAATGCATATCAATTAACATCCACAAAGGCATTAATGGTCAAATGTGTAAATTTGCAGTATTTTATACAATTCAGCGAAATTCGAGATTGCTGAAAACTCGAGATTTTGTAAGAAAATGGGTATGGTTGCCAATTTTTTGGAACCGCTTCAATGAAAATCAGATGAATTGGCAAACTCTGATATCGACTTGGAGTCCGAAATCCAAGGTCTGGACAGCAGAACAAACCATAGTGAGGCAATCATAAAGAAACAATAAAACTATGAAATTGTAAGTTTGATACATTTTATCTTGGTTGTAAAAAGAATTTAATTTTTTTTTTTTTTGTGAAGGTGTCGTTCAACTTTTTCGGCGCTGAAATTAATATGTCAAATTAGAGAGCATAATTCATTGTTCTCGACGTTGTGTTTCGCCATTTTCAGCGGTGTGGTGGAAAAAAGAGAAAAATCGCTCGCGACAATAGCGAAAACCTCGAATTTTCGCGAAAAAAATGCCATGACTCTCGCGTAAAACAAAGGACGCTGAAAATCTGTGCGACGAACGTTTTATGAATTTTCAAAAAATACGACCTCAGTTCAATTGTTTCGCTAAGCGTTTTATTTGCGCTTTCATAAATTAGTCAAATGTTAAAGTTTAACAAAAAAACGCTAAAACAAAAACACAACCAAAACGCTTCAAACGATATTGTTGTGAACGTTTCAAATATTATTATCCAAAACTATATGAAAACAATGCCGTGACAAATTCATTGTTTGTCTAATTATATGTTTGCATGCGAAATTTACCATGTTTATTCAGTCATATTTGAAAAGCTTTGAAAACTGAGAGATGAGATAATTCAGAAAAATAAATTTTTAAAGAAAAATCAAGATTTTCCAGTTTCCAATGGCTTACCAGTTTGCCTTACTTAATTGTTGTGACGGATCAAATAAAATCAGCATCCTCTCCCTCTCCCAACCGTTTCTCGCTTAATTTGTTGACTATATACCTATGTACATTGTAGAATGTACATACATAGGTATATAGTCAACAAATTAGTATTGTAGCATATGCTAAAAGAAGCCGCCGCTATAATTGGTTTTCGAGAATTATCTCCAGGCTTAACTGCTGTCGGCTAACAATGGAGACCCCCCAAATGGACTTAGTGGTCGGTAACGGCATTCGGTCGCTTTCCGTTAAAGTTCTCAGAACTGACAGCGTGAGACTGCATATCTGGTACGTGACTATAACAATAGGTAAACAAACGCGTCAAGGAAGATGCAGTGAGCAACCTGCCCTTTTATAAGCAGGTATTTAGGCCATATGAAGGCATTCTGGACAGAGCACTGGCAGTGCGTGAATCTCCTTAATCACCCAATAAATGCTGGGAAGCGACTTTGGCCTTTTATTTGGATCCTCCACCTACCCCTACGCAACAGTATTGTAGCGTGGAAGTGTAGAGGGGTTTCTGAGATTGGAGTGAAAGGCGCGGGCAGTAGTGTTCGAGGTAGTTTATTGTTGTCTCATCGATGATCCAGCTACAAATGAATCACGGAAGAGATCCGCCGAATATTTATACACAGCGTGTACTCTCAGCACAGAGAGAGATCATTGGTCGATGAGTCGCGAGACCTTATTGGTTGTTATATACGGTTTATTCATACGTTGGGCCTTCGTGGCGCGAAGGCGAGATCAGGTGATCAGTGCTAGTAAACTAGTGATCGACGAGCACCAATCACCTACTTTACAGTATTAATACGTTTGGCCATAAGTATCGCTTTGGGACAACCTGTTATTGTACCTATTGTAAAAATGTAGTATTTAAAATAAAATTGAAACTGAAGAAGAAGTTGCTCTCGTTATATGTATGCATGCCTACATAGATAGTAGAAAATTGTATCAAAGGCTTCGTATCTGAAGGGTATTTGACCCAATTGAACTTATAAAATCTCCAGGAAAGTATATGGCAAAGTAAAAACTGAGTTTCAAACTCACATCAAAGTAATTTTCATTCAAAAATGTGTCCACATTTTTCATCTGCACACACTTTTTAAAGAAAATTTTTGATTACTGTTTTTTATTCTTCATATCTGAAACCTTCCTATATTTGAAAATGATTCTTCAAATTGAATAACATATGTATATTCATAAACAAGCGATACAAATTGAAATTTTTCAAGATACGACACTTTTCATAAAATGAAATTGATTAAAAAATTTAATTAAAACATACATAAAAACTTATCTAGTACATACATATACATATGTTATTGTTGAAGTACACATTCCAATTGTAATATATTTAGACTAGTTGGAATATATTCTATCTAGCCTGGTACCAACTACCGTTGTAGTTGAAGTGTATTTTCAGTTGTAATATATCTTGAATAGTTGGAATATATTCCGTCAAACCCACGTAAGTTGATTCATTTGGCTTATTACATTCCAACTGGTCAAAATATATTACAACTGAAATTACAGTTCATTTTACCTGGTACAACTATAAAGTTGGTACCAGGTAAAATGGAAAGGTAAAGTTTTCGCGAAAACATCATTTGAGTAGAAAATTGAGATGGAAACTCACATTTTTGTTTTGAACACATTCTTAGAGCTATCGTTATATGGTACTAATTAACTTTATTCGTAATATCTAGCAAATATCAAAGTTGTCAAAACTCAACTGTTATATACATACATATATTACAACTGGCGCACATTGTTGAACTATCTTAACGAACTTAACTCTAAAATTTAATGTATAAATTTATATGCATATGATATATACATAGGTATATGATTTAGCACAACTTTTTGCATTAAAGTTATAAAATATGATATTGCATTGTTTTTCATAGCTTTGACCGACAAAGCCGCCTCTAGGGCATTGCGATAAAACGTGATTTTTATGTCATCATCATTTCCAAGTTTTTATTGTCCTCCATTATTAATGATGAAGGGGCCATCGGTCCCGGAAGTGATGCGTGCAAGACAGTCACTTTATTCCGGTTGAAATATTAGTCCCACAAGAGATACTACCGTTCAATCGTCGTACACGCACATATGTACATAAGTACATATTTTGGATCAAAAGCATTAATAAAAATTACATGTCAAATTTATTGCATAGTTAATTTTATATTACAACATTGTTACGAAATATTATATAATGAAGCGTAACATACTCGGGTATATGCATATATGTATGTTGTTTTATTTTAGGCATGTCATGTAAGTAGGTTTTGCACACGTGCAGCACTCAACCAGTCTCTCCTGGAGATGTAAGCCCCTCCGAGGACTCGTTTACCGGTAAATCCAGTGCGACCGTGCAGCACTCGCCAATTGTCGAAGAACATCACTCTACCTGAAATATTACAACGTGTTAGTACAATGCTTCAATTTGGTTCAATATGGAGTTCATGCTTGTGAGGTGACACTAAATTTTCCACCTCCATATTTATCGGTCCGACTTTAAATGTATTTATACCTACATATATACGTACATATATTATACATGCATGTGTATAATTTTGGAGTAATATATAGTGTTTATCTTAGGTCGAATTACTGAAAAGATGGGGAAGCCAGTAAGATGATATTTTAAAGGCATTGCTTTTGATGTGGATAGAATTGAATTTCTATTCGTGTGAGTACATTTTAGCGGTAGGTCCGATACGACGTAATTTTAACTTTGAAATCACTATCAATCCGAGATCATCTCTTGCATTTTAATGAGATTTGAGACATTCATATATATATATATATATATATATATATATATATATATATATATATATATATATATATATATATATATATATATATATATATATATATATATATTTTATTTTATTTTATTTTACATAGATATATACCAGGAAGGCCTAATAGGAAGACCCCAGTGCACCTTACTAGAAAATTAATTAATTACAAACATTGTAGCATTTTTATTAAATAAATCGCTGTATTTTGAGAGGCTGAAGAACACGAAATTAACAAGTAATTAATTAATGGATGAATCCATAGAGACACCTATGGATTTAGACTTGTACATAAATGTTTACATATTGTACATACATACATCAAATTTAGATATTTGTGACAGCGGGTAGGATAGTTTTTCCAATTTAATGGAAGAACCGTTTCAATAATGAAATCAGATACATTTATAAACTTTGATAAGAAACGATCGACTTGGAGTCACAAATATCCAAGTCTGACCAGCAGTATTAAAGATTAGCACGGGATCGAACCCAGGAACCTCTTGGTGCTAAACATAAACACAACCACTGGCTAATGTATGTACGTACATATGTAAATCGTTGAATAGGGTAGAATAACCTAATCTGCATTGTTTCTTAAAAATAATTAAAATGTATGAAGTTCCGATTTATAATAAATATTTTTACGAAGTACGATTTAACGGTCCATTTAGAAAAAAATAACTTTGCTCCTTATAAGGAATCATCTACGCATTAGAAAAATAAATTTCGCATTAATTAAATATATTTATATAAATGTTACATTGAGCAATATTTTATTTGTATTATGAAATAAAATTAATATTTCGATCATTTAAGAATTGAAAACTGCGCAGTTCAAAAACATGAAATGATAAATGAAAAATATGGTGCTTGGTTATTATAACGCTTAAGAGACGTGGCAACATTGCGAAAGTGAATATATCATATCCGATGATATTTACATGCAAATTTATTATATGTGGGGACAACTAATAATTATTTTATTAATTGAAAATATTTAAAAATAAACTAAGAAAGAATGTATTTTTTCGGGTAAATTTCTTTCTCCGAATTTTGGCTGAATATAATATTGGTAGATTTTTATATTTTACTGGTATAATGTCAAGAGAATTGTAACAATATTTGCGTCAATGATCATCTGTAAAGATTATATTAAAAGATGAACATCGTCTAATTATATATATTATTATATAATTAATTATATATAAAAATTCTAAGGGGTGAATGTCATCTTCCTGAAGTTCTGTGTAATCTTAAACTTAGAGTACCTGAGAAACTGAGAGAATCTCGCTCCAGAACTCTATTCCTGCCTATTCGGGCCAGAACTAATGTGCTTGATAATGTGATTTCTGGGAGCCTTGATGTTTTTACTTCATCATACAGTTCTGTCAGGCAGCATATTTTAAATGACTTCTAGCTACATACATATTTACACATATTGTTTTCATTTTGTAATGTTCTTATTTAGCATAATGTGTATGTATGTTGGTTTTATCTTTATTTATATATGTATGCTATTTTTTATTTATATATATATATATGAGTAATTTATCTTTATTTATGTGTATTTATGTGTTTATGTGTATATGCATGTATAATGTTTGTATGTTTATGGATGTATGTAATGTATGTGTATGTGTATATGTATATGTATATGTATATGTGTATGTATGTATATGTGAATATATATATATATATATATATATATATATATATATATATATATATATATATATATATATATATATATATATATATGTGTAGGTGTGTATGTATGTATATGTATATATGTGTATTTTTATATTTATGAATGTATGTATGTGTATTTGTGTATACGTGTAAGAATTTGTGTATATATGGAGGGTGTACATATATGTTTATATAATTGTCTTTGGCCAGGAAGGTGCATTGGGTTTACCTGTTAGGCCTTCTTGGTGTAAATTAAATAATAAATAAAATATGGTAGAAAAGCTAGAAGTATGTATGTAGGTACATAAAAAGAAATGTTATAATAATAGAAGTGGCTTTAGGCATTATATTGTTGTCAAGTGACTATTGTCCACATACATTCTTAAATAATTTTAGCATCAGTCGTATTTGGTGCTTGGTGTTCGACGTATGTCCGATAAAATCTTCTCTGTTTGTTTATACTACTTGCAAGATGGGAAAGCATCGTTAAAAATTGCACAATATATTCAAAAACACACAATAAACAACATGGGATACAATTTTAAAAGTAAATTGATCTAATTGTATTCCGTGCGTTGAAGCGTAGTTATGGAGACGTACCGCGTAATATTGACACAATTTATTTATTCGTAAGGGCCCTTCTATTATTATTACATTTCTCTGGGTACATATTTTATTTTTATTTTTACATATTAGCCAGCAGTTTGGCTTAGTGATAGCGTATATATTTAGCATCACTGAGGTCATAGGTTCGTGTCCTCGCCACTGCTGGTTAGATTTGGGGGTTTTGTGACTCCAAATCGATCGTTTCTCTATCAGAGTTTGCCAATTTTATCTGATCATTGCTGAAACGGTTCCTGAAAATTGGTATTAAAAAAATCTAATCCTGTTGTCACAAAAATCTGCCTGTGTATAATTTGTATTAATTATACACAGTAATCTGAAATCCATAGATGTCACTATGATAATTATTTCTGATTTGTTTATGTATTTCATTATTGTTATATTCTATATATTCTGATTGTATATGTATGTATTACTGTATGTCTGATTTCTGATTGTTTATGTATTTCATTAACGTACACCCGTCGCATTGGAGCAAATCTGTAATGGCGAGTGTGTATTGATTTGTGACAATAAAAATATATACCGGGAAGGCCTTACAGGTAAATCCCAATGCGCCTTCCTGGCCAATTACAAATTGCAATTACAATTACAAATGCAGCATTTTTATTACAAGTCGTTGAATTACGAGACACTGAAAAACTCGCAAATTAACAAGACATCTATGAATTGTACATAAATTTTATTGTACATCAATCATACTTCAAATAGTGGTGACATAGTAGGTAGGAAGGATTTTTAGCCAATTTTTTTTCCGGGAACAGTTTCAACAATGAAATCAGAGAAAATTGGCAATTTGCGATCAACCTGGAGTCACAAATCCAGGTCTGACCAACAGCATACTCTGAAAAATTCATTTTCATTCGAGGCCCGGACCCAGAAATCGAACCTGGCGCCTCTCGACGCTAAGCAGAAGCTTAACGACTGAGCTATGCTGCTGGCTATATGTATATAATATATTAAAATATTGAATTTATTTTACGTTTCATTAAAAAAATCACAAATGTAAGATATCTTATAATTTTTAGCAATTCATATCTTTGCTCTATAATGTGAAATTCTAAGATGGTGATATTTAAGAAAAAGTGAGTTATTCTACTCGAGCATTCACAAAGAAATTGCTAAATTACTAAAAAAACATCCACATTATAAATGAAACCCTTAAAAGTACGACATTTAAGTACGCTCTTCTTTTGGCCAAGTACACACTCAATTTAAGTGCCACATAAATGTAAATGTAACACCAGGAACGTACTAAAAAGTAAAGGCGAATTAATACCGCTCGTTCGCTCTGTTTCAATTCATTGATATGCGAACGAGAAAGACGGAGGGCCACCCGACAAAAGTCTGATAAAGTAAAGACGTGTAAAACATCAAAGTTTGTCCAATCAAACGTCTCATCCGAGTTCATCGCCGCCTTGTAGGGCTTTTAATTGGACTAGTTTGCCGTTTTTCCGACAGGTCGATGCGAAACAACGACAGGGGCCAAATGCAAAGTAGAGATGATGGAGAAAGAGGGGGGGGGTGGGATTTTGAGCCGTTTTTGCGCGAGTTTTCGTCGACCGAATTAATTACGTCGACTAGCGGCGCAACCCTCGCGTTCTTTCGGGACGAATTTTGCATAGCTAAGTCGCAGGTCGAGTCGATAACTAGTGACGGTGGTTTTGAGACTTTCAACGTCGACCGGAAGCGGCCTTACATTAAAAAAGTTTCAGAAACTTAGGTAAGTTACGGCTCGGTAGTCTCGAGAGCGCCAGCGCAGCGTATGGATTCTTTAATATTGTACACGAAGACCCAAAAGTCACCAAAGTTTTTCTTATTTCAATTATTCTGAACTACCTACATACATACATATGTATTTTGCGTCGTATTGCAACGTTCTAAACAGTGGCGTTCCGTGTAGAATATTTTTTTCGGTACTGCGTGCAGAGAAATGTTTTAATAATAGAAGTGCCTTTACGAATAAATAAATTGTGTCAGTAATAAAGTGTCATTGCGATCGCCCGCATTCTACATAAAATTTCAGGGGTGGCACCAGAGAAATGTAAAAATTATTTTTAAATAAATGTAAAAACATTTCTCCTGGTGGCGCCGAATACTCAATTATATTGATAACCAATTATTTAAGTTAAATTAATATAAACATCGCTCATTATACATATTTTTGTTGAAACTATACATTACACGTTAATTTAAGAGTTCCCAAGGACAGACAAATACAAAAAAGTGGATAAAAATAATCCGCCAAATGAGAAAAGAAACGGATTCGCCACCAACGCCCAACACCACCATTTACTCAAATTGTAAATGAATCTATATCAAAATAAAACTTTAATTTCAGTAGAGAATATGTAATGACCCTGATTATATTCCATATGACCCTGATTATTAGTCACCGGAGCCTGAGGGGGCCGTGTATTGTTCAAATGTTGTAAATGCATTGTTAAAGGTTTGCCGAACCTTTTTTACAAAGGATTTACAACAATGGTACAATAAGCGGCACCTTGGCTATCCTACCTCTACTGATTATAGACGTACCGCGTATTATTGACACAATTTATTTATTCGTAAAGGCACTTCTATTATTATAACATTTCTCTGCACGATTTTTTTAAAGCTTTTATTTAGTTTGTTATATCTACGCTACTGGAAAGATCTGATCTTAGCTATTGAAAAAGATCTAATAAAATCGACCCCCCCTCCCCTGTACGATGTACGTACATACATACCTACATACATTGTTCATGTGTTTAGAATTGTTTAGTACTGAATAATGCTTGGGTTTTTTTTCGTAATTTTTGATACTTCCATAATCCCACTGTTCTGAGGCTGCTGTACAATGCTCTAGTTAGGAGTATCTTGGAATACGTCTCTATGATCTGGAATCCTTCAACCAAATCTCTATCTATCAAACTTGAACTTATTCAAAGACGATTTCTTCGACTGCTTTATAAGGAGCAATATGGGATTTACCCATATTTATTTTCTTCACAATTCGTCATGGGTATGGTCGGCTACTCTTTTCTTGAACACATGAGGAGTGTTGCCCTCATCAAGTTCTTGTTTTCCATATTTAGAGGCTTTATCTCCTGTCCGTCTATCCTGGCTGAGTTGGGCCTTCATGCTCCAGAAAGTTTGATATGGACCCGCCATCGCCCCCCTTTTCAAACTCCTCTGGCTAGAACTGTGGCTTATAGTAATTCTCCCATTCCTCGTGGCCTCCGTTTCTTAAATTCGCTGGATGGTTCCATTGACATTTGTCATATATCTCGACATTTTCTACACCACTTCCTAGGCTGCGGAGGTCGCGACCAATTAGAACTGTTGAGTTGATCAGTTAAGAATTTTTAAAATTTTTTGTCATATTTTTTTTTCTTCTATTTATTTTACTTGTATTTCACGTACTTCCATTTATTTTACTTGTATTTCATGTACCCTTTTCTTAATATTTTTAGCACACTCGTCGCTTTGGAGCAATCTGGTATACGAGTGTGCTTGATTAATTGATGTATTATAAAAAAAAAAAAATGTACAACTTTGGCAATAGATGCAGCTTTGGCGCAACCTGTCACGTAAAATGAAATATGTAAAATAAAATAAAATATCGCAGTGATTACAATTTGGCAGACCTGGTTGTAAAATCAGATTAATTTTACCAAATGAGTGCCAATCACATTTCAATTAAAATCATACAATTGTATTTTCTGTAATTATGAAACATCTTGTACGTAGACGTTTGCGTTATGAAAATTCCATCGAAGAAAAGAGTCGCATATTTGCATATTATTCTATTCTATTAAATGTTAAGAATTCCATATAGCCAACACTTCTTGGAATCGTTTTGTTTCCAAATGGTATTGTATAATATCTAAATAAATTATGCATTGGTAAAATACGTGCAATATAATAGAATCGACCCAACGAATATAACGTATATGATCTTACATATAATCGCCGTGGTGAATCTTCGGAGGAAACGTGTTCGTCGGAGAGGAAAAGCCGAGCCTCTAGGGGTAATTTATGGTTTTTCTAATGGGATCTTAAGCACCGACGGACATGCTAATGTTTCACTGGACCATGGGTCCTCCGCAGACGGTTTAAATCCACCGTTACCCTCAAAGGGTAGCCCCACACTACATATTTAGCGAACCCTTAAGCGACGAAATTTACACACGAAAGTCGGAAAAGCTCAATCTCGCCAATTGAAAAACTGACATATTTTCACGTTCTCTTATATTATTATCCACGGGGAAATTCAATGAAAAGTACCGTCGACAAATTTGTTCTACATTTCTAGTTAGGAAACTTGCACTGGGTCTTTCACGCTCTGAGATTGCATTTAACATGCATCAGCGCAACTTAATTGAGTTGAATTGTTTTGTAGCTCGACAAACGGAATCCCTTCACTGCTACGTTACTGCAGTTTGATAATATTTTTGCAGCTCTGGCTATGCATATTCATACCTGGATGCAATTTAAAATGCCATTGCGTCTCTGCTGATGTGTATTGTCGTGCTAAAGCCTTCAAAGCCGCATAATATTCGATAGCGTCGTCTCCAGTACCAACACAATACGGACTGCGATCGTACGTATTAAATCTGCAAAAATTAAACTTTTTAATGTGAATTTTAATTTATAATATTAGTTTATCTGTAATAATTTCATTTCATATAAAAAGTTGTATGTTTTTTGTACCTATGCTATTTCCGATATGCAAATCTATGTAGTTATCAACTTTGCACTAACAAATTTGGTATACAAAACTAGACTAGAGTTACGCCGACTAAAGCTAAAAGCTATGGAAAAGCCTAAAAGCATTTATTTGTGTATATAATAATAATATACCGCAATATAAGTTCAGGTGGTAAGACGTTTGTATGTATTATATATTGCCAAATTAGAATATTGTTTATTGAATATTGTCAATTTAGATTACCCCCTGTTTGCCAGTGACTCACTGGTGAGTCGCGGTTGACTCACCTATTACCCCAGTATCTCACGTACACGTAAACGTACACTATTTATCGTTTAACAACATATTTTCTTTTGTGCATGTTCTACTTATTTAAAAATTGCTGGCGTACATTTGGTAATGATCAAACATTTTACGAGTGGTAGTTAACTAAATGAGAATGATAGTTTCTAAGATCTAAACTCTGGAATGCTTAAAATAGTGAAGTTTTACATATAAAAGACAAAAATTCTATGTTCAATCTATAAATATATATATGACCGAAAAAAGTAAATATATATTCGTAAGAAGTGTGATTAATATAGTGTAGGAATTAAAAAAAAACGTATTTAATTTGAAATTCGGATAGGTAAATAAAGAGGTCTAATCAAGAGTAGCAAGAAAATATATGGAATGTAAGATGCTGGATAAGAATATGTGCTGAAATTAAATAAAGAGCGTAAAAAAATATTTAAAAAAATAGACAAAATATGATAATAGAAAATTAAAGATTTTACGTCGAATAAAATTGTGTTTATGAAAATTTTTTTCATAACATAAGAAAGTAGTTAATATTCGGAATATGTTTTTTATATAAGTCAATAATAGAGTTTGAACTTTCAAGTTGAATTTTTCCACAACACTAGCTACGTACAGTACTACCGATTTTATATTTCAGAATGAGCGGAGCGAAGATCCAAACGGACCAAAGGCAATCTAAAGCTGATTGGGACTGTAGCAAGCTCGTCGTTAGCTTCTGAGCTTGTATTAGATCAGCTGTTAGACAAATCCTTTAACCAATAAATTGCTTATAAACACACATATATACTTCAAATATACCTTATTTGTTGAATTTGTCCATTCGCAGGATCAACGATAATCACGGGAGCTGTGAAAGAATGATGCCAATCACTCTCTAAATATTCAGCTGGTTGCAGAGCTCTCGTCAATACGTCAAAAGCTCTACTATCGCTCTTTCGCAATCGTTCAGCACCGCAGAATCCATCGAGCAGTAAAGTATCCCCACCAGTTCCTGTATGCTCCAAGCAGTGCAGAATTTGCAATCTGAACAAAAAAAACACACACAGGTGATAAGAGTTGCGGTAGTAAATTTGCTCTCGGCGAAATTCCGGTGCGATTACAGCAAACTTATTTTCCGAGATCAATTCCAATAGAAGGGAAATGGTCTCGTTTGTAAATTAGACTAAAAAGCGACTAATTTATAGCGAAACAGTGTGAAAAACCGGAAATCGGCTAACCCTTTGAAATTCATCTATATATGTATGTATGTACATGTGTACATGTTTATGAATAGTACGCTTTTGATGACATTCTGCAAAAGAGAGGGGAGAAAATCGATGATGTAATACAATTTTAATATCATACAAGGGGTTTGGTGCATCCGCTCTAAAATCGCCAGATTAACAGAACGGCAGCTTTAAACATAATTCTCGTTTTCTCGAATGATAATTTAATAAGGCAAGATTCGGAACTTATCGAATCTTGCCTTATTAAACTCGCCTGAAAGATCCAACTCAATTTTAATAATTGCATCTGTGCACATCGAAAGGTTAGCCGTCATCTGATGTGCAATCTATCATTCTAGAAGATGAGAATTGCATTTAAAGCAGCCGTCCGTTAATCTGTCGTTAAATTTGTCTGGTGATTTTAGAGCGGATGCACCGCATCCCATACAAGATCTGAATTTGAATTTTTCTATACATATTAACTAGCAGCATAGAGTAGTGGTTAGCATACAATGCTTTCGAACAAAGAGGTCACGGGTCACATGCAACTAGTTGCTGCTGACCAACTCGTTGCTGTTGGCAAGTTGATCGTTTCTAATCAGAGTTTGGCAATTTATCTGATTTTCATTGAAACGGTTCCTACAAATTGGTATCCCTGTCCTATCTCTATTGAAAAATTTGAGCTATTCAGTATTTCGATTTTTCACTGATTTGTATAAATGCTGCAAATTTGTCCATAGATGTCTCTGTGGACAACTGTTTTTACAGCCCGGGGCGTGCCGGGGCGAAGACCCAGGGGGGCGCCGGGGGTGAAAGCCTGGGGGGGCGCCGGATTCTGGTATAATTTAATATATAATTTCGAAAGAGACTTTGTATGTATGTAACTATCGTTGGTTCGGAGAATCCGTGACGTTAAATTTAATAAATATTCAAATAAATTTTAATAAAACAAAACTATTCAAATAAATTTTAATAAATAAAATATCCCTATCCCGTTCCCGTTACCGTTCTCGTTCCCGTTCCCGTTCCCGTTCCCATTTGTCGGAAAAACGGAGGCAGCGAACACGTTGGTCGCCACGCGAAAACATTTGAAATTATAGCGTTGCAATGACACCCATTCCCGTTTTTGGGCGATTTTTTTTGACAGTAATCTTTGCGGACATGCATACAATAAATTCTGAAAATTCCATCGTAATCGGTTCTGTGGTTTAGGAGCCTATACGAGACACACAGACACACATTCAATTTTATATATACATATGTATAGATGAGTATAGTGTTGTGGGTGAATGTGACATTGACGATTGTTGTTTCAATACAGTAATTGTTGTAAGGTAAGCTTTTATTTTCGCATTGTATCATATTAATTGTGAATATTTTGAATTCATAGTCTTTTTATAACCCGATGGCTTTATTCCATTGTATTGCATGACGTACTCACACCCGCATGGTGGATTCGATAGAGTAGCATATGTTTCATTTCTTGTGTGAAATGTAAGTAGTTATAAATATACATTATTAGAGGAGAAAATAGCGTTGAATTTAAAATAAAATTACCCAGCAGCATCTTCAAAGTATGTGTTGTCGTTGTGTGGTCCAAGTGGTATGGTAGTATATGCCGTGTCAGCTCTCGCCATATTGGAAGTGAAACTCCATACACCGCCAAAGAGAGTTTGCATTGCAGGGCCGACCCTTTTAATAACCAATTCAGTGTCCTCCATATTGTTAGCCACCTGAAAATTGTTTTTTTTATGCTTTTATTGTACAAAGTTATCTGGAGAAAATAAGGATATATACCTATACATATGTATATGTATGTATGTATGTATATTGGAAGAGGT